>NW_017802614.1:589772-608499 GCF_001625305.1 Branchiostoma belcheri | reverse complement strand
TTCCTGACTAGTTGACACAGCTGCCTGGCACCAGCATGCCTCCCCAGAGCTCCAGAGGGAGAAGTCACCATGGAGCAGACCTCAGTCCTTAGTAACTGGGTCACATTTATTTGACTTCCTCAGCAAACATTGTACAGTCTGGGTAGGTGGCTGAGCCATCAGTCCAACTTGCAGGCCTTTCAGTAGGCAATGGTAAAAGAGAGAAAGCTCTTTTTTGCCACGAGAGATTGAAAGGAAATACGATGTGGTATTATAATATAATATAATATGATCAGGGTTCTCCCCAGAAAATTTTAGTATGAGGGAGGAAACTTACCGAGCACACACTAAGCGACGCGCGTTGCGCGTCGCCGGGGGGGTGTCCGGAGGGGGGGGTGCCCCCCCCCCGTCGGAGGAGGAAGCTATAGCATTTTGACTGTTATAAATAGAAATGGAGGTCATTTCCTGCAATTTCAGCCTTCTGTCTTTCCTAAATATACAACTTACACATAATAGCTTAAGACTAATAAGAGACTCCAACACCAAGTTGAAAGAAAAGAAATGGCACATTTAACCATGATTTAACTTCAAGATCAAGGTGTTGGGACTCTTCTAGCTTATTACTATAATTGGAAACTCAATTTGTATGTGGTTGTCATTATGCATTTATTTGCCGGTAAATGTGTAACATTATAACAAGACAGGTAACAGCATCTTATAGAAGTCACAAGAGGATACATCTCCTTTATTTGTAGTTCTGCACCAAGCAGTGCAGCACTTGTATACACTACTACTAGAACAGTCTTCACTATAGCAGGGTTCTCCCCAGGATTTGAGAGGCATGGCCCCCCCTCCAGAGGGGGGAAGCTGAAGCATTTTTCTTTATCTAAATACAAATGGAAGCCATTTCCTGCAACTTCAGGTTTTGAACTGCCAGAAAAAAATGTTAACATACAGGAAAAAATTGGGCATAGGTTCCACGCTCTGACCCCTAACCGGGGGCCAACGGTGCCTTCAAGTTCGACAATTGAAACAGAATATGACATTAAGTCATACATTTTCCACTTGGAACTTGAGGCAAGCAATTATGGGAAAATGTAGAGAAGCTGGGACAAAACCTTATCCTAATGCTAATCCTTATGTTATCACCAACTTGTAAACAAGTCCCTTATAATTATCAAAGTACCATCAAGAGTGCCATCAAAACAAAATTTTCACTTCTCTAACATTAAATAATACGGTCCCATGTTTAGGACTAACAAAGTTACACATTCAAGAAATACTTTTGAATTAAAAAAAAAAAGAAGAAAAAAAAGAAATACTGAATAAAAAAAATATTAATCTGCACAACATTTTATTGGTTTCTATCCCTTTGCTTGTCTACAAGTCGATATTGTGATTGTATCAATTTTCAAACGCCCTAAAATTAGCTAAATCGGCGAATTAAGGTGATTGCGCAATGGACGTGCCCTATGACCTTCGACCTTTTGGGGGTCATGCAGGCGTCAACAGTGCCCTCCCCATGCCTTGCCCGTCCGTTTTCGTCGGCAAATTTCTGCTTTTTTAGAGGTTTTGAGACCTTAAAACTCATACCATGGGAGAAATAAACCACATACGTTATTTTTATGGTAAATATCGCTAAAATGGACCATGCATTTTTTTGTCGCGTTGCCGATTTTTGGCAGAAGCCTTGCGGTGCGGCCGCCATGTGCTACGCCGATAGGTACAGGCCGTCCCCCGTCCGGACTTGTGGGCAAAATTCAGCTTTTTTTTAACGTTTCGGGACATAAAAACCGACAGCAGGGGAAAAATAAATCGTATACGTTATTTTCATGGGAAATACCGCTATCATGAACCAGACATTTACCTTGATACCTTGATACCTTGATACCGTCTTCGGGATGAGAGGTAATCCTGTGGTGATCCCGATCTCGACTTCACTCAGTGTTATACTTTATGCTCTCCCAGTATTTGTCTAGGTTCGTCTTGAACTCATTTACTGACTCTGAGTCAATTACGGCCTGTGGTAGACTGTTCCAATCCCTAACGACCCGGACATTTTCTGTCGCGTCAACGAATTTCGCGGCCGCCACATGCTTCATAATGTCGCGATACGGTAGGGAATTTTCTACGGTTTATAAGTTCGTAAACGTATCGGCTTTTATTTTTAAACTTATTATCAGGGTCGAGGGCTTTGGTTTACAAAGAAATCAGACAATTAGCTTTCTTTACACGACTTCAAAACGCTAGCGGGGCGCCCGATGTTCCACCAATGACAGCGATTCTCTCAGTAGCGTCGTGCGAAATACTCATTGTTTACTCGATTATCGCCCCATTCACAAGTTTTCAGAGACAATGCCGGCGGGAAAATAGACGCCACTAAGCCCCGAAATCAGGAAATTTTATCGAATTTTAGTCGAATTTTAGCGAAATTTTGTAGAAAAATCGGGATGCAACACCCTAGATTTGAAAATGAGTATGAGGGTGCTGAGCTAGGAGTATCAGGGCGCAGCGCCCTTGTTCCATCGTCTGGGGAGAACCCTGTATGATATAACATAAATACAGTAATATCATACATTGGTTATAATTTTGATAATCTACAGCTTTACTGGACACTGAATGACTTGAAAACTTGCTTATGGTACAAAAATGTCTCTATAGTATAATAACAGCACCATGAATGTGATCTATTCCAGACCCACTTGATTTAGTCTTTACTCCTGTAGCATTGATGTGGTACCAAGAGAGACAGGCAGGCATGTTTTCAAATATCTCTGACAGCCAAGCACAAACAGGATGTCATGGGTTTCAGTACTAAATATTGTGATAGGAAAAGGAAAGACTGCATGCTAGAGGGATGTTTTAGTCCATATTTTTTAGTGGAAGACCCTGAAGTGAAAAGAAAAATATTCAAATCCACATGGAGTTATTGCTCAAAACATTACTGTTTCCAACACCCCTGCCAGAATGACAAATGTCCTCTTTGTTGAATCAATGCTGATTTTGGATCTGCATACATGTAGCTTTTAGAGCAAAATGTTTTGAGTCTGAAGTACATCCTTAATTAATAAGATGTCGAGTGTGGCCATTCATTTTATTGTGGTTTAGATTTAGTGTAAAGAGAAAGGGAGAAAAACACACAGGGTAAAGATGTCTACACTGCTTTCAATCAAGTTTATGCCCCCCCCCCCTTTATAGCTAATGACCAAAACTAACCAGGTTGGCGCCCAAGCTAAATGCAGAGCTGCAGTCATTGATTTTCCAAATGGCCAGAAATGGTCCAAAGCTTGGCCCATGTCCCATTAGTCACAAGATGTGTAACAACAGGTTCTCTGGTTACCAGATAAGAGCTTTCTTTAGGAGACATTCTCCTCCCTCCACCACGTAAAACCACCCTTTAAATGTCACCCTTTAAATATCCTACACTTCAGAACACATTACTACAGAACTACTGGGAACGTAGGATGACTTCCTTGCCTGGCATGTTTGGCAGCTTGGATACATTTGCCAATTCACTCGGAAGGGCTAATGTTTGAAGGGGCTTCAAATGTGTTTGGGTTGGCAGGAGGATTTCTCATTACGCTGTTTGTTATTCTGTTTCCAGACTGAGCTGATACAGTACATGTCCAGTACCAACATTGGGCACTGGGTACACAGAGGCTGTGTGGTGTTGTTGGGAAATATTCTTTCCATACAACATTACAATGGAAATGTGTGCTGAAAATATTTCTTTGACAAAAGACTGTCTATCAACATATACATGTACATGTATACAAATGAAGAGACATGTTATTTTAAAATGACAGATAATTGTGTGTTGGAAGCAGGCGCCAGATTTCACCACCACATTAAAACCGGAAAACAGCAGCATTGTTACTGGGCAGTGTGGTTCCCATTCCTGTCACCCTGTCTGGGATATCCTGGAGACTTGTACTCAGTTGCTGGCTTATGATCAAATATGGAATTGCCAAGATTGGCCACACTAGTAGGAGGGATGAAGTGCATGAGAAGAATGGGTTAGGGGAGTGGGGAGTGCCCCTTTAGCTGATGACATATACAAGAGGCCATATTGATTTCATCACCTGGCCCTCTTGCTTTGGGTCATAGCCCCTGCTATTGCATCAATGGTGCACAAAAATGATGGCAATTACCAGAATTTCATTATGCTCATGGGGTAAGTCCTTGGCAAGGTTACACAGCTCCTTCCCACTAATGGTTGTATGTACACACAGACGGTTGTGTCTGCAGTGTAGAATGAAGCTAGCTAGAGTCACATTTGTAGTTTGATGTGTTGTTCAGAGATGGATAAGCCCTCTGGATCAATACACTTCCCCCTCAATAGCTCATTGTTCACATCAGTGAATGGCAATGCCACACACCAGGAACCCACATGACCCCCTCACCATTCCTCCTCAACACAAACATGTATGCTAGTTTGCAAGGCAGAACGTGATTTGTGGCACATAGTACAAAGTAAGATATGTGAAGTCAGCTTACATCAAGACTCTATGCTGCATTGCAAACATATCAGAGATGCCAGGGTATTTTGTACTGGTTGTAATTGTTATACTTGTGGAAAGCATGCATACGTTGTACTTATTTTCATGCCACCAGCTATTATCATTACAACATTTCACCTTTCAAATGTAGTGAACATAAGAAAAGTAACTGGTTATGCATTCATTTACAAAACTAAAGACTAGAAAATATATCTGTAATGTACCAGTATTCATTTAATTTCAAATGGAGTATGCAAAAATTGGGTTTGAGGGACAGGAATGCCATTCATTTACGTTTTTCAAGCATTCAAATTATGATATAATGAAAAGTTCTGAAGATGTTTTGGCGGCTTCCATTTCTTGATAAGTACAACATGCAGATCTGAAAAAATGTGTGAAAATGAATCCCAGAATTGCAGTCATAACAATATAAGTATCTTGTCATCTCTGACCTTTCCTGTTTAGTTAGTTATAGTAGTATTAAACATGTTATGTTACATATGCTTTTTGTCAGAAGTGTTAGGACCTCAAGACAAGAGTAGTGATAGAAATTAAACAAACAAAAACAAAGTGGCCCTCTGCACCAAGCACGATTACAAGGTCGCTGTTGAGACAGATGACCTTTGACACCGTTGGTTGGCCTTAGGCCCCTCCAACCAAATTACTTCAGCGTGTAATTATGCATGAAATTTCATGAACCAGGTGGCACCAGGGACGCTGCTGCACGTTAATTATAGATAATATGAACAAAAGATTGTGGCTGTTGGACATCAATCTATGTTCCCTGCTTTTATACTACAGGGGTATACCGTTAAATTGTAGAGATGATTAAAATTTCAACCTCTTTTTTAATGATGCAGAGTGACAAAGGAAAATTTGTCTGGCACTGCCACACATTTCATCTCTCTACCAATGTAGATGGAGTGTACATGTTTATGTACATGGTCCAACCCTTAAACAGGCTTCAGTCAGTGGCTGGAGGATAAAATTGTCAACTCAAAACTAGGGAGAGTACAGTCTGTACATGTGCTGTAGAACGTGGTAACAATAACATCAGAAGTGAGCTCAGAAGTAGCACATACAGCCTTCCTGCCTTGTAGCCTACAGCAGAATTCCTTTGATGTTTTCATGAGGTTCTTCAGGTCAGGACACTGTTATGTGCCCTGTCAATTAAGGAACATCTGTTTGAGCCAGAAAAAGCAAGTCGTGGCCTGAACTAAGACTGTTTTCAAGACACTAGTTCCTTCCGCCTGTCATTGACAGCCTTATGTTTAAGGATTTGGGCAGAAAAGTCCATCCGGAGGATTAATTAGAAATTGAATGCTGGAACTGACAGTACATACGTGTGTATTGCCTAACTTTTGTGTGTACGTGGCAAACTGCCCATGTGGTTTACTGAGAAAATGCCTAACTTCACATTGAGTTGAGTTGTCCAGCGATTGGCTGGTAGTTACAGGACGGTTACATTCTTTTACCCACTTGTTGTTTATGGTGATCATAATTGAGTGTGAACATTTGGACATGTGCAAGTTGTAAATGTTGTTTTCTCATGTGTTTCCCCAGGTTCAGTGACTCCCCTACCAGCGACCTAGAAGTCAGGACCCCCAAGGGTAGAGGCAAGCGAGCAAGGTCAACAACAAACACTCCCCAGGACGACCCAACCTATCAGGGTCCACCAGATGCACGAAAGCTGCGCAGCAACGGGAAACCTGGCCGTAAAGCCGGGCATGGGCGCAGGACACCCACCAGTGGTGGTAGGGGGGAGGACTTCAACTCTGGCACTGGGGGGAAACGGAAGGGGAAGCCGCCTACCGACTTGGACTTGAACTCCAGTTCGGAAGATGTGAAGCCCAGCAAGAGGATACGTACAAACTCGCGCGGCACCCCCACCACTCCCCAGGGGGACGGGTCCATGCCAGCCTTGATAGAGTGTCCGCATGCGAACTGTAACAAGAAGTACAAACATATCAATGGACTGAGGTACCACCAGGCCCATGCACATCTGGAGGACGAGGAAACAAAAGAGGAAGGAAAGGAGGAGGACGGTGTTGAACACTGCAGTGCTGCTCCCAACACCTCCATGAAAGAGGAGAAACTGTTGACTTCTTGTGCAGAAAAACTTCAATCAGACCTTGGCATACAGAACTTTGCTGTCTTTGGCAATTCACAAGACACTAACAGTAAAAAGCCCATAGACAGTCTGGAGGCGTTAGACTCCCTCCAGAGAAGAGAACACGAAAGCCTACAAAAGAAGGATGTTGATCTGAAGAAGGTCAAAGCAGAGGCAATAAGTGAGTACGACTTCCCGGAATGTCCATCCCCGACCATGCAGAAACCAGCCATTCAGGTCAAGTGTGCAAAGAGCAAGCATGACTTTTCACCAAGGAAAACACCCAAAAGTCCTGGTCGTGGGAATAATCCTGCTCATGGTGTGTTTGGAATAAAGAAGGAGCCTGTCATGGTCACCCAAGCAGGCACATGGCAGCCTCCTGTGTCCATGCCACCCCACACTGCAGTTTCAAGTCTGTCAACGGGAGTTGCAACCAAGGCCTCTCATGGACTTGAGGCTCCTGCAGATGTGGCAGGTGGTGCACCTGACTCTGCCCTTGCCACACCTGCCATTGGCATGTTACACATGTCCCCAGCTGGTGTCAGTCAGCAGACGTCTGTTATTCAGAGCACAGGCTCTCACCTGGACAGAAATATGCCGCTCTCTGACAGACCCAAGAGTTTGGAGACTGGGAAGAAGTCCAGCCATGCCAGCGGCAGTGCTAAGGGGGAGAAATCATCCAAGTCAAAGACAGCTCGTCCTATAGCGCCCGCTCCGCCGGTGCCACAGCTGATCGCCATTCCTGCCACGTTCTCGTCTGCGAGCGTTGTCGCCCCGCCCGGAATGCAGGCCATTTCCACTATGGCACAAACCACACCTAAGAGCCCAACAACCTCAGCCTTGAAACCTATCCAGCCCAAGCCAACCATCATGGGAGAACCAACCCCCCAGAGTATCTCCATTCCTAGTTTTAAAGAGAAGAAACATAAACAGAAGAGGAAGATTAAGGAAGGGGACAAGGAAAAAGGTGCTAAAGACGAGAAGAGCAAAAAAGAATCAAAGGGACCAAGAGCAGAGGAAAAGTCTGAATCCAGTTCCACTAAAGATGGCGCAGCTAAACTTCTGGGGGATGGAAACACTAGCAAACATGTTACGGACACACAGCTGGGTGCAGGCCATCATATATCTAATGGGATTGACTTACAAAGTGCTGAAGGGAAAGGTTCCTCTCTCCTGGCAACTGCTAAAGATCTGGATAGCCCAAACAGCAGTTTGTATTCTGAACCTGGGAACGTGCTTGGCTTGAAGCCGCTACATGTCATCACCTCAGGCATCCAGTCTGCAGCAGCAGATGACAAACAGTCGGCCAGCAGCCCTGCCTACTCGGACATCTCTGACGATGGGAACGAGCAGGCCGAGGGCAGGACGGTGGAGTCCAAGCACAGAGGGAAGGCTGCAGCGTCTCAGGAACCTGCAGGATCACCGGCAGCCGCCTCGCCGCTGGGGAGCCAGGCACTGGGAAAGCAGGAGCCTGGGTCTCGTTTTCAGTCCCACTACGCTTCCATACAGACTCCCTTCACTGCCACCAGCACCACACTGACTCAGGGGAAGGAGATCAAACAGGAGCCCGAGGACACGGACAGGCTGGGGAGCGACGAGAAACCCGAGACAGACTCGAGAGGAGAGCCACAGGCGAAGAAACCGCGCACCAGCCAGACTCCATCTCAGGAATCGTCGCCTCATGTGCAGGATTCACAGCAAAGGACCAGCCAGCAGCAGCAAGCTGCCTACGCACAATATCAGCATCAACAGTACCAGTACCTCGCCTACCACGGCTACAGGATAGACCCAGCATATCACAACTACTTAATGGCAGCCGACCCGCAGTACAGGCAGCAGTACGAACAGTACTACATACAGGAGCAGACCAGGTTAAGAGCTGAGCAGGAGCAAAGAATGAAGGATCCAGAAAAGGGGGACAAGCCCAGAGAATCAAACTCCCATGGCGAACATAGCAAGAAGGAGGACAGAGACAGCAAAGAGCAGGAGCACACCGACTCCAAACCCCCACAGTTGGAGCCCATTAAGGACAGGACTAAAGAAGAGGCATCTCGGAGTGAGAAGGCCTCGCCGATTCATAAAACCATGACGTACCCTTCCCAGCCGCCTCCCCTGAAAAGAGCAGACGACGCTGACAGCCTGAAGGCCAAGCAGAGTGAGAACCACCAAATCCTGAAGGAAAATATTGAGCTGAAAACCCAGCTCGAGTCGACAACTCCGAGGCACCAACAACAACAAGGTTAGAACAACTGACTTTGTAGAAGTTTTGTTTTCAGATACATACTATGCAGATAAATAAATAGCTACTGTAATAGATTGACCAATGCCATTTTTTTTCATTCCTATAGCGCTACTCTAGTAGGTTGACTAGATTTTTTTAGTTGATGTAGTGACTGCAGTGCATGTGATAATTATGATATCATGATCTTAGTCACACTTGAAAAGTCAATGTGAAAACCTGACAGACATGTGCGGTTGTTTTTGCAGGTGCTGCAGGCACAGGGAATAACTTTGACCCCAGACTGTTGTACAAGCAGCAGGAGGAGATGAGGCAGTACTACCTGATCCAGCAGAAACTCATGGAGGAGCGAAGGACGGAGGAGGAACACCGCCGGCATGGGCACGCCGCTGACAAGGCACCACATGCCCACGTGTCTGATAAAAGCTCACATGGGCATACCTCTGACAAGGGCCATCATGACCAAGGGTCTGACAAGGCCTCTCATAGTCACAGTTCAGATAAGGCCTCTCATAGTCACAGTTCAGAGAAGGCCTCTCATAGTCACAGTTCAGAGAAGGCCTCTCATAGTCACAGTTCAGAGAAGGCGTCTCATAGTCACAGTTCAGGAAAGACCTTGCATGGACACAGTTCAGACAAGGTCTCGCATGGACACAGTTCAGACAAGGTCTCGCATGGACACAGTTCAGAAAAGTCCTCTCATGGTCATCATACTGACAGGCCTAGACCGGACAGTAGGGAAGGGGACCCAAAACTTCAGCGAGACAGACCTAAGAAAGATGTGGAGACAGAAAGAAGACCTTCTGATGACAAACATCGCAGTGAAAAACATCACCACAAGGAGGCTGCTGCCGGGTCAAGTTTGAGTTCAAAACCAAACAGCAGGACTCAAAGCCCTGCTCCCCGCAGAGACAGCCCCGTGGCTGGGTCTTCTGCAGAAAACTCAAAGGACTCCAAGGAACATTCCAGGGAACCAACAGACTCAAAAGACAGAAGCAGACCTCCCAGTCAAGAACGAGCCAAGGACAGAGGTTCCCCTATGGACAGATCCTCTCCCAGACATGTACCTTATCAGTACATGCAACAGTACAGTCCTTACATGCACCCGTATGCTGCTATGCACCTGGACCCGGCGGCCTACAGAGGAATGTACCCCATAGGCTATGCAGGTGCTCCGTATGTCCATCCACAGTTCCGGTACCAAGGAGACCCGGCAGGTTCACCACAACAAGTCCTCGGCTCGTCATACAAAGGTCAGTCTAGTAGTCCACACGATCGTCCTTCTGCCATTTCACCAGCTTCGAGTACAGGCAAATCTGAGCATAATGGGGGGCCCTTCCCTCCCCCCGCCAAACCGGCTCATGACACACCGGGGAAGAGCGGGAAGCCAGCCACACCGACGTCCTCCCGACCGGGGTCTGCTCAGGGCAAGCCGGCCGCAGGGTCAGCGGAGAAGACGAGTGCGGAGGTGGCCCAGCTGCATCACGTGCACACCCACCACCACACACACGTTGGGGTGGGGTTTCCTGCAGTAGGGCAGTACGATCCATACAATGTCGGGGGTAAGTTCTATGTCCCACCAGTCTCAGCTGCCCTGTCAGACAACAACTTCCACTGGGCACAACACAAATGTTATTTCTTGTGAGAAATTTGTGGATTTGTCATGATGAAGTACTTTGCACTTACAGAAACTTTCCATCTATTTTTTTTTTACAACATATTCATCTTCAGTGACTTGTTATAAAGAAACCCACTGCCCTACAGGGAGCGGAGAGTATCAAATCACATACCTCATTTTTTTACTTCAGCACCATGTGTATTGCAGGCATCCAGCTAATGTTTTTATGTTGTTGTGTCATGCAGTGTTGGGACAGTCAGGACCTGGAGTAGGACTTCCATCTGCAATGAGCCCTTATCAACCCAGAAGGTTTGTACAGTCAACATTCTTCACATCAATTCCTGAATGTCTTAAATACTGTCACATATTAAACATTGAGAAGTGTTCATTCACGTACAGCAATTCAGCTAAAAAGAACTAAGACATGGTATCAGATACATCTGCTGTGTTTTTTTTGTAGAATTGTGTAGAAATCTTTGTCTCTGATGTTACTGATTCTTACATTTATATTTTATATTGTAGAGTATGACTTCTAAAGTAATGTTTTTTGTTGACAGGGAGTGACAAAGCTGACCTGACTGTGGACACCTGCTCCAGAGATAACCATTGTAAGGATGGACATGGATTAGGGGACATGGATATCTGTAGGAAAGACTGAATGGTCCGCCAGGGCAATGGATTTCCTTTTCATAAGCTGTTCTAATAGATGTGGAGCAGATGTGCTTACAGACTGAACTGACCACAAGGAGTGGACCAGGCTAGAGTAATTCCTGCACAGTTGAAGAGTTACATGCAGTTTCACAATCAAAGACAAACACATGGAATAGAGTTGTGAACAAGCACTATAAATTCTATGTTGTGGGATGAGTTGGATTCAGTGAATGTACGTTTTAGAGGTGGCCCATTGTCAGAAGACACTCTGACATTTCCAGTTCAGTAAAGCAACCTCATGTTTTGCTAATCCTTGACATTTATAAGAAAAAAAGACTTTAATGCAGCAACTACTGGTATCAATGTTTGTGGCAATGGCCGAGAGCTGTGATATATTGGTAATATGCCACATACTAGGGTTGAAGAAAAGTAGATTGCCTAAGGTGGTTTTAGATTCAGGACAAGATTAGACAAGCCTCAGAGTTCCTCCTCTAGACAGGGCAGCTGTTGCCTTTAGACAACGTTCTGTAATTTGTATTCAGGGAGAAAAGTAGATGTCAAACGTACCCAGCTGATGTGGTTCCTCTTACATTTTGTGTGCTCCAAGACATTGCCTTAGGCCATATTACTTACTTAAATGACAAATGGAAAACTGTTGTTAGAAAAGGAAAAGCAACAGTGTGTTCTTAAATACCTTGCCAAGGGTCTAGTTGTATGCTATGACAATGATTGTAATATTGGAACAAAGAGGATAGAAGTACATAGTAGTTCTACACTATCCATGACTGTCCTTCCATCTGGAAGGCTGACAGACAACTGCCAGCTCTATCAGTTACTTCTAACTCTATTTGCCATGTCTCGTGATGGGTTGTGTAAGATAGGTGTGTAATGCTTGTACATTGTGGCAGTGGGCCAGCTTAGAGCAGATGTACATATAAGTGCAGAGACGGACAAAAGTACAAATTTTGCAAAGAAAATGTGTGTTACTTAGATTCTCGCTGTAATGTACAGGGATTTTTGTACAGAGAAAAAGCAAAGCATTGCCACGTGCAATAACCATATAGCAATAACCCTATTTTCTAAAATGCAATTTTCCCTTGTTCAGCATGTTATTGCAAGCAGATGTATGACTCCTTTTGCAGCTCAGTATCGTTGGTTCCAGTTTTTTTCTTGTCACTTAATATCTCCAGGATTACGTTAACTTCCAGGTTTGTTTCTTTGTACTATTAAGGCGAAGATGTCAATAAAGTTTGTTTTGTAGGAATCACTGTTTGTGTTGAATGTGTGGAGTGAAGATAAATAGTGTTAATCTTTTCTCTGTTGTGGAGGGTTTGGTATGACTTTCCTATTTGGCACATGTGCATTTTGTTTCCAACCCAAAATTTACAGAAGTGATACAAAACCAGAATGACAACATTTGCAAGCAAACATAGCCTCTACCAGGCTTGAGGAGGCGGCTGGAAAGTGTAGAAATCGGCCAAAATAGAGAGATAAGCATGCCAAGGGAGTTTGGCCGTTGAGAGAACAGTTCGCCGCCCCACAACTGTTCTCTCAACGGCCAAACTCCCTTGGCATGCTTATCTCTCTATTTTGGCCAATTTCTACTCTTTCCAGCCGCCTCCTCAAGCCTGGTAGAGGCTAAAGCAAACATACATATTGTACCTATTGTAAGTTACAATTTCACTTATTTTGTTATAAATGCCTTTAAAACCTGTTGGCCCATACTACCTTTATACATGCATAACATGAATTGCCAACATAGCCTCTGGGTGACAGCCTTCCAGTGATGTTACTGCTGCAAGAGATTACCCAGCACCAGCGGAGCAGGGGTAGATAGGTCTGGTGACCTAGCCTCTCCAGAGGCCTCCAGTACAGTTCGTGAGCAAAGTAAGGCCTGACCAGTAGAGCCTGCCAAGGAGGCTGTCATGAAGCCGGTTGGCCACACAACCAATAGTAGTTTGCAGAACAGACTGACTAAAGATATGTTAACCTAGCAGGATATGCTCACAGAGAATCGTTATATAACAGTGAAAGGTCACGGTCAGTAAATTGGTCTCCTAGACATTCAAAAAGAGTCTCGTAGAATGTCCTCATGAAGAAGGCGTTATAAGATCCTTATAGAAGGCAGCGGGAAGAGTCCCTGGTTGACGTGGCTCTGTAGAAATTTTTTTTCTCAATATCTGTATAACCTGGCCAGTTGTTGCGCTAACATTTAACGTTAAAGTAACACGATAAAGTAAATCGTCATTTTCTAAAAGTTAAAGATCTGCATTCCAGACTCTTTTACCTCCACGTCCAGACAAAACCGCCAGAGGGCGCTGGTGCATTGCATGTTACTGCACGTTTGAAAACGAGGTCGTAGGTCCCATCATGGCGACCGGGGCAGCCGGGCACAAACAGGACTTACCACCAAAAGGTGGTTATGGGCCGATTGAATACGCTCGCAGACTACCAAGGAGAGGACCATCAGGTACTTAAGATACCCAAGATCTATATTCCAACTGCTTTACGTTTGTATAACTTCTTAACGTTAATACAGAGGTGTCGTTTTGAGTGACCTCTACAGTAAAGATGGCGGTAACTAGCAGCCCCCTCCCCCATAACAAGTCATAAGGAGGTTATACTTATACTATAGGGGAGATATAACCTCTTTTGCAGGAAGCAAGAACTTTATACAAATATAATGCCGTTGCAAGAAGCAAGCCTTGCAAGAAGAAGTTATTACTCCATCGTGGATGTTATGTTTACTAGGTTGCCCAGAGTTCGACAGTGGTCAGCATAGCTTGGGTAGTACAGTTTCACAGTTTAAGCAACCTTGGCTCCCTGTTGAACCGCCTAAAATATTTAGTCACTGACATGTTTTTGTATTTTATTCTCTAGGTTATGCCTTGTTTGCCCTTGGTATTGGAGTGGCCATATATGGATATGCAAAACTCTTCGCTACGAATAGAAGGAGAAGGTATGGCTCATCTTATGTACCACACAGAGGATGATCAAAGGTGTTACCTAGTCTAACTTGAACATGTCAGGTACATGTAACACAACACAGTAGATATCTTCTGTTTCTGTGATGGAACTGTTCATGACTGGGGTAGTGTCACACCTTAAGCATCTCACAGATATCATGTAACTTCTTGTCAGACAGTTTTTAGACCAGACAATGTGTTTCATTTGCTGTCTATCATGTGCTTGAAGAACTGAGTGAAACACACGTACATGTATATTGTATAAATATCAAATGTTATACCTTTATGCAAGCATTGTTTGAAGCTATTGCTCTTGTTATGTATTTGCAGGGAAGACTGGGCTGAGGAGATAGAAGTCCAAGTCAGCTTACTACCTCTTCACAAGGCAGAACAAGACAGACTGTAAGTAGACAACAATCTTGGAAAATATTTAAACCACCTTATTTAGGGACTGATGAGTTTGTTTGGAACAGGAACTACTAGTATACCAGCTGTACAAGACACAACTGTATGGTTTATCCCAGCCACACTGAAATGGGCGGTCCTACTCTTATAGGTAGATGTGTTGAGTTCTTAGACATGGCTACAGCTCCTAACCGGCATTGACTGTGTACCATTTTGTACTTGTACGATAGGCTAACCACCAGCATCCTTATTTTGTCCCACAGCATTTTGCGGCAGTATCGAGCCAACCTGGAGGAAGAGGCCAAGATCATGGAGGGGGTGGAAGGATGGGTCGTCGGCGAGAGTGTCTACCAGAATGAGAAGTGGCACACCCCGCCACCTGTCGAAATCCTTAACCTACGACCTCATGAAGATATGGTTCGCAAAGTGTATGGCTACAACTACAATATCTGATCACTCTTAGACAACCTGTCTGTTTCTTTAGCACTCTCTAATGTGCTTCATAAAATTGCACTCCATCTGAGATTCTCTAGTCAAAAATGCTACCTTACAGCATGTCTTAAACTAAAGAGGAAAGAACTGTTCTGTGTGTGTTCGTTGGAGCTGGAGGTAACCATCAAATTGTAGTATTACTGACAGAAATTAAAAGGTCAGACACCAGTGTTTTTGTTGTGGTCTTGTTTATTTCAATTTTGGCAACATAATTTCACTAGGTACACAATATCATATAACAATAGTTGATATCATAGCAGCTTTAGATTCCCTTGATTGCAAATAGTGACTTGATGAAATAGCATCAGTGAAAAAAAACTTCATATTTACATTAAACTTTGACTGTAATATATACAAAACACTGTATATACCCTTTGACTGTATCCAAACTGAATATAGCATCAGTTAAGACTGACTAATTTTAGATTTGATCTTTATCCATAAATTGTTCCAATATACACAAAAAATCTTCAGAATATTTCAGTTCATATTACTAGTAGTATAATGTGATACATGTGATCTTTATACATGGTAACCAGCAATGTATTTCCCTAAAGTCCCCAGTGGGACAGAACTCTTCTGAAGTGTTCCAGGGATAACATTGATTCTATCCATGGTTTTAGCAGGGTAGGACTTGCGATGTGTCGTTTCAAAGTAGCGTTCTCCGCCAAGTGGTGGTCCGAAGTGGGCGTCCCGCAACTGGAGTCCAGAAGAGAAATACAGATTAATACATTGAATATCATTACAAATAAAAAGATACAAATCTAACAGTACTACAAATGAACTCTTTTATTTTGATGCTTTATGTCAAATCTAAACCAGGATAGTGAGTGTGTGAAAGCCATGTTTGTTGAGCCTTACATTGTCCAGTGCCTCAGGGTTGGGTCTCATCACAGGTACTCTGTTGTCCCTCACATGGGAGGGGAAATCACTCCAGGAGGTAGGGTCAGTCTTAGCATCCCCTGGAATATAGACATGTTGGGTTAGACCTCAGCCACAGTGTCTGTGAAGAAATTGACTGGTTGTGTAGAAAGAAACTGAACTTGTAGATACATGTAACTTAATATGATGACAAGTTTCTCTTTCAGTACTGTCAGTAGTGTCAAACTGGCCAGTCGTGGTATCATCTGACTGGTAAAACTGATGTTTTCAGCAATAACAGACTGAAGCTAACCGTAGTAGTCCAGGGGCACGACACTCGGCTGTCCTCCCCTCACCCTGGCGTAGGGTACAGACTTGGGGGTGAATGTGGAGGCGTTGGTGGTGCTGTAGAAGCGGCCGTCCAGAGGTGGCTCGTTCAGCTGCACCGTGCTTTTGGTCCTCAAGGCGGCGCCGCTGATGGGCTTGGCACGACCACTGAGATCATGCTATGTAGGAGAAAGAAGAAAATTATGTTATCTTGTCATGTATGTGATAGTTGACTTTTCATCCATTCACATTGAGAAATTTTCTCAGCTGCCCTGCCATGATCTTTTGAAATGGAACAGTCCATGGTCTGATTCTGGCCTCTCACCTTTTGAAGGTACCACCTGTTGGTGGTTGTGTTGGTCCGTTCCTGTGACCTGTATGGGTCAAGGTCACCCTGTGGCAGACTGCTGTCGTTCCTCTTGTGCTTGGGAATGTCGCATCTCTCTGCACAAGGAACAGAAGCCTGTTTTAGAGCCAGGAAATACAAATTTGTATAAATGGCTATAATTTTGGAACATCAGTATCCAGAATGAATGTGCAAAGACGCAAACAGACATGACTTACCTCCTCCCCACATGGGTGTGTAGGACTCAGCAGCTGTACTGAGGTATCTCCCGTTCCCGTCCCCCAGTTTGAAGTTGGTGACCTGCAGTTTTCCCATGGTGCCGCTCCTGTCGTACCCCTTCATCTGGGCGCTGGGGTGGGCCTGGAAGGACACCTGCTTCGTGGTGAACTCGTGCTTCACTTTGAAGGGGTCACCCATGGGCACAGACGACCGTGTTTGCTGCAGAGTAGGCAGAGAAGTTTGATGAGAAACTGTGCATTTAGTGAAAGAGAAACGTTATAGATGTTGGGCTTTCCCAATGTTTGCTTAGCTTTTACTATTATAATTCCTCAGTAGTGATGATACCCTGTATTGTTACCTTGGGGACTGGTTCAACAGGTGGCAGCCACTGTCCATCGAATGCTCTGGTACTGGTGGTGGCAAAACTGTGTGTACGATCATCACCCAGAATGGTGGGGGGACCAGCTGTAGGGAAACAAGTTTCATGCAAAGTCAACTCACATGTATACTAGAACTACTACTTTATAAGCTGGACCTTGTCCTTGTTCAATGATGGCAATAACAGGGGATGGTAGTTTGTTGCATTTGTTCTCATTTCTGTCCACAAAATCAAGTCAGATATCACTTCAAAATCCAGTAAAATGTCATTGGATGGCCACTTACAAGTGTGCATGTTGGGTGCCTTCTGGGTGACTACATTGGCAGTGTCGTGTCCCTGGAAGGAATCCCTGTAGTCAGACACCGGGTTGGGCGCCTTCTCCTTGTCTCCCTGAGGAATGTAACTCGTCATCCTCTCATGTGGGTCCTTGGAGGGCTTGGTGACAGACAGCGGCTTGGCGGGGAAATAGGCGGTGTTGGTGGTCTGGAAACTGTCGATACGTTTGTCGGCGTCAGACTTGAAGTTGGTGGCCTGTAGGGAAGTGTACTTGTCCTTGAGTTCCATCTTCTCCGACCTCTTTTCCGGAAAGGCCTGGCGAGTCTCGGAGATTTTCACCCCGATCTTGCCGGTGTCCGCGTGCATGAACTGGGCGGGTCTGGGCGGCTCGGAGGCGCTCTGTCTCCGCCATTGGTACGGAGCCTTGTAGTCGTGCTTGAAGACGCTGTGAAGGGCATCAGGGGTGGCGGACGGTTCCTGAGCGATCTTGAAGTGAGAGGCGGCGAGGAAGTCTATGCCCGTCAGAGGAGCAACGATGGGGTTTGATACAGCTGTCATGGCGCGTCCTCGACTCTGTCTGTTGTTCAACATGAGAGGAAGAAGAAAATATATTAAAACGAAATACTGAAATGGTTAACTTGTGAAAACAATGACATGCTTTGCACATCTCCCCAGCAACTAACATACGAGGGGTGATCCAAAAGTTCTCGGCCTCACCTAGAAAATAGAGGTCAAACGCGTATTCTTTGGTATAACTGTATGCTATGACGTCTTACATCACTGCCCACAAAAATGCAAATTTATACATTCATTAATTAGCACGTGACGCCCCATGAAAATGGGGCGGGTGAGGGCAAAATTACAAAATGGCCGCACCAGAAGCGTGTGCTGTGAACAAGTGTATCGATAAAAAGCTATGTCTCCTAGGGAAATCCATAAAGACATGATCAAGTCACTTGGTGATGACTCACCTTCTTATTTAACCACAAAGAACTGGGTTGCTAGCTCTAAGCGCGTCAAGGAGAGCACAAAAGATGAACATATGTCAGGATGCCACAAATCAGCACCATGGGCAATCCAGTTGAGGCCATCCATCACATGATAGTAAATGACAGATGTGAGACTGTCCAACATGTAGCAGGTTCTTTGGCCTGACTTGTGGTACAGTTCATAATGTTTTGTCAGAAATCCTGGGGATGAGCAAGCTGTCTGCATGATGGGTGCCTAGAATGTTGTCTGAACATCACACGTTAAACAAGCTGGGCATTTCAAGGAACGAATTCAGTCCATCAAGGCAACTTATTCAAACGATTTGTCACCCAATATGAGACATGGGTTCACCACTTTCACCCCGAATCAA
>NW_017802614.1:543693-589752 GCF_001625305.1 Branchiostoma belcheri | reverse complement strand
ATCTTCTCCGACCTCTTTTCCGGAAAGGCCTGGCGAGTCTCGGAGATTTTCACCCCGATCTTGCCGGTGTCCGCGTGCATGAACTGGGCGGGTCTGGGCGGCTCGGAGGCGCTCTGTCTCCGCCATTGGTACGGAGCCTTGTAGTCGTGCTTGAAGACGCTGTGAAGGGCATCGGGGGTGGCGGACGGTTCCTGAGCGATCTTGAAGTGAGAGGCGGCGAGGAAGTCTATGCCCGTCAGAGGAGCAACGATGGGGTTTGATACAGCTGTCATGGCGCGTCCTCGACTCTGTCTGTTGTTCAACATGAGAGGAAGAAGAAAATATATTAAAACGAAATACTGAAATGGTTAACTTGTGAAAACAATGACATGCTTTGCACATCTCCCCAGCAACTAACATAACTTGGAGAACCTCGGCACCCGGCCAGTTGAAAATAGGAATTTTCTCAATCTAACGAACGATGTTTTTCTTATGATTTAAGTGATTTAAGACGTTTCAGACTCACTCGACACTCTTCATTTGTCGTTATCACTTTCGCTCTGTAGAATTTACTTAAAATTTGCTTAAAAATGTTTTAGACTCTCGATGATATCGGTTTCGCCGCATAATTCGATGTCGGCACAAACGGACTCAAAGCAGAGCGAGAGCAACCTTTCATTATTTCAATACTGGATTTTATATGCAAAAGCACTGAAAATGTCATGAAAATAGTTTACTTAGTAGCTTCATATGGCTTTTAATTGACGTTCTTTGCTATATGGAAAAGTCAAGACCGCCGGTCCCGGTATTACTGCATTATTTGACATAGAAACTCCTTGCATAGGTGGGGCTTGACCTGGCAGTGATTTAATATTTTGAAACACGCAAATCATTGCACAATGTAGCTTCATCTGTGTTTGGTTCATCTGACAATAACACAAGAAGGGCACAATGAATTATTAAGTCGCTAGTTTATACTAATCATTCTTGGCAGTGAAGTGGGGTTTACGGCGGGAACAAGGTCTCTCTCCGCACGCCAAGAGCACTTGTTGCTGTTTCCCCCAGACAAATCCAATTAACGATAACCCACACATAGTATAACTTCATTTTACGCCATGTAACCAGCGGCTACTCACCCTTTTCCGGACAGGCTTGGTTAAATCCCTGGGAAAATGAGAAAATGGCTCCAAAACGTGTTTGGAATCGTGTTTTGTTTTCCTTTTGTTGGCGGAAGGCTGTTGCCAGGCGACCGGACGCTGCTTACTTTGTAGGGCAGCAAAACACCCATGTTCTTTTACATGTTAATCAAGATATACGCACGTATTAAGTTAATCATAGGTACAGCTGGTCGAAAATAAGATACTGAGTATTTGTATCTGACAAGAAAATTGTTAAATGTTGTATCATTTAGCTTTTAGTACGCCAAATACTTTACATGTACATGCCATCGCCCTCCTTAGAAAAAATAAAGAGAGCAAAGGTCTGCAAAGGTCAGAGGTGAACGTGACGTCAGTGCCAACATGGCGGTTTCGAGATTGGAAATCAACTTTCGTCGACTTTTAGGTCGCTGTGAAGAAATGGCAGCAGAAAGGAGGGCTGGTGACTGGCGATTAGAAAAGGTAGGCCAGCTGTCGAAAGTGTGATCTTATTTAGTTTATCGCTCATCTGCATTTTGCATATTTATACGTAGCTCAAAATATGTGGAGGGGAGGGGGGCGTGAATCATCAATGAGGTGGCATGATGCTAAAGAAAACCTTTTTGTGTCGTTTTGCAGTATGTAGAAGCACTTCAAGGACAACTCAGTGAGCTGAACAATCTACCAAGTCCAGGGTAACTATTAACAGCCTTTTCTATTACCGTGTATTGATTTGAAGTACAACGGAAATGATGCACATATGGTGATGATAGACTGTCTTGTTTCTCAAGTGATGTGACTTTTCTCAATATATAAACCATGGAGTTAAAATCTTGTATTTAACCTCCTTGATATAACAATATTTTTCCTGCAGGAAACCTGCCACAGACATCCTGAAAGAGTACAACAAGAAAGTGGAGTTTTTAAAGAAGTATATTGAGGCAGAGAAATTAGTAAGTATGAAAATTGCACATTCCATCCAAGCTCTTCCATCACCAGGATAATATATCATAGCCCCTTTTTTCTGTAAACAATTTCATTCAGTCAGCTTAGATTTTACCATTTTTGCAGGCACAGTATTTGAGTGTTGAGATATTCTTGGTAACATGGCAGAAAAACGAAACTAAATCCAGGTCAGAATTATGACTGAGTGAAAAATTGCACTGCCCCCCAGGAATCTCCTAGTGAACGAGTCCTGGCCACAGAGCTGATGAAGCCAGGCCAGCCCTGCCTGGAGCACTACAGCCCCGCCTCCTCACAGCTGTCCAATAGGAAGGCTCGAGAGCTCCACGCCAGGGCCAGATCTCGCTACCAGAAGGACATGAGGGAAGAACTTCTGGGGAAGGTAAGGGCAGTTACATAGTGAAGCAGGGGTGTGTGTTGGGCAATTGTCCATCCCTAGCCTGTCTCACATGCACAAGGTACAGGTTTACACATTGTCTTTTTGTGTGCTGATTCTTCAATGAAATAGCTAGATGTAGCTGCTTGGTGCATTGTTTTTTTAACCTGCAACATTTGTTTTTATTTTCTGCAGACAGAAAGTGACAACAAAAGCGGTAAGTTTTTTCTTTCATTTCCATGTTCCTTTTATACAATTCCTGTTACTTGGTTAAAGGATTTACAGTTTACAAATGTATATAATGTGTTCACCATTTTTACTATACTGTTGTGTGTTTTGCACCATACTGAATGACTATGCAGCTGTCCACAGACTAATGTTCCTCTTCTGCTCTCATGTCAGATACACCAGATGCATCAGGTTCAAGGTGGAGCAGGTGAGCAGCCCATTTTTAAAAGAAACTCTAAGTGTAAGGGATTCTGTAAAGACATCGAAAAGCTTCAATGTAGCTCTTTAATAAACTGTCTCATGGGAAATCGTTTCTTTGAGATATACACCTCCCATTGCACAATTCCAGTTAATGTGTATTTGTAACCACATAAGGACCACCAGGCCATGCATTGAGACCACTTTTTGGTGGTCCTTAGCTTAACCATGGTAAGACCTCTCTGTAGTGACCACCTGTCTGCTATGATCACTTACCATGGCATGGTGCTATTGGAATATTAAGTAATGGGTTATATTTGGTTGGGAATCTGATACACATGTATGAGTATTACTTGTAGTTCTAGGTGTGTTGGATAGGGGGCACTGTAAAATCTTGCTAGGGTCTTTAGTCCCTTTTCCACCAAGGATCTCTGCCCAGCATTCCATGAGAAAGAGCCCAGGGCCAGGCAGCAAACTTAGACTGAATTTTTGGAGGGCAGACTATGCTGCACTTTGCACATTATCGCAAAATTGCCAATTTCATGGTTAATGAATTACACATGATTGAAAATGTCAAGTATTAAAAGCCCCATCAGTCAGACAAAACTCTATGAAAGCCATTTTTCCATCAAAGTAGGTGTTACAGTGGTACCCTTAAACCCCCCCTGTCCTGAATGACTTGGCGATGGTCTGCCTCCTGTAGGGGAGGGGAGGAGCCAGAAGAGGACCTGGACACCGTGTTACAGAGACACCAGGACATGCAGGCCAAGATAGCAGAGGAGATGCTGACACTAGCCAGGAGTCTGAAGCACAACCAGCTGGCTGCACAGAACATCATCAGGGAGGACACCAAGGTGGGTATGGGGCCCTGTTGTCACGAAGGAAGCTAGTATTTTTTTGATGCACTGCTCAGTTAGCTGGTAGATTTTGTTCAAGCAAGGAGGTTTAAAAAGCCTCCTTGGTTCAAGCATACATTTTGTTCTCCGCCGTAGGTATTGGAGAAATCATCCAAGTTAGCGGAGGGGAACTATGATCGTCTGAAGGTGGAGACAGACAGGCTAGAACAGCATGTGAAACGGTCGTGTAACTGGACCATGTGGACCATGCTGTCCATCGTCTGTATCATCTTCCTCTTCATGATCCTCTTCATCAGGCTGTTCCCCAAACCCAGATGACCTCTGCACTGCATTATGGGTCCAGTAGGATTGCCTGGGCTTAGGGTAAAATTTGTTAAATCTTTTCCACACATCTTATCTATAAACACTTCCAGTGTAAATGTAACATCAGCTTCAACTTTGCAATGTTGCCAAATACAGATGAAGAAAGGAATAAGTAAGTATATGATTGTTGGTTGGATAGTAGTTTAATGTATGCAAAAGAGAGAACAGTGCTTGTCAGTGTATATTGACCACCTGCCTGCAATGAAGAGTTTCGAGGAAAGAAACATAGATGGTCGATAAAGATGCAGAAGGTTATGATTTTGCATATGGAAAACATACAAGGCTTAATGCCTATTATGGTATCATGTATGATGTGTGTATCATATAGTAAAGGTACAAAATTTATTTAGAGCAGAACGTCATCTACTAATAAATAATATATGGAAATATCCCTGTTTCTTGTGTAGTATTTTACAGAATCTCATATTCTATGTAATGATAAAAATTTGCAGCTTGCAATATTATATGTAGGCCCAGAGGACATTGGGTTGGCATTTAGTGGGTGAGTTAGTATGTAAAGGTTGGTTGGTGGTAGGAGTTTGGTTGGGATGGGATGGGTTGAGATGGAATGGGTCGAGTTGGTTGATTGCTTGCTTACTTGGATGCCTGGCTGATTTCTTGGTTGGTGAGCAAGTGTGGCCCTTCCTTAGATGTGTATGTCAAGGTTTGCTGTCCAATACCAACAGTGAAGGTACAATCTTTTGAGTACACTCTGTCCATTACTGGTACTTTCTCTGTCTGTCTGTCTCTCTCTCTTTCTGTCTTGCGCGTGCACTCGCCCAAATGTTCAGTATGTACCCTCAAAACAGATGAAGGGTTTTGACACCAACTTGAACCTTACATGAACCAACCTGAGAAGTTGCTGAGCCTCCCAGTTTGAGTTGATGACATGTCACACACAATCATCGTCCCAGGTTCTGTGTAGTATCAGGGGATCGGCAACTCTCCAGCAGTGTCAGGACTGAAGAAACAAACCACCAAACTTACAGCTGCTTTTTGCCAATGTTAGACATTTTAGATTGCTTTTAAAGTTTTAAACCATTTATAATTCCTTAAAGGCAACATACTGGTATAAAAAAGATTGACCTCTTGTCTTAGAGTCAGTTCAATTCACTGATTTTACACCTTTCCCTCCCCCAGTCTCCCAGTTGTTAATCTATGCACAAGAGTAAATATATTGGTCATGACTCAGTGATAAGAAGTTTAATCACCATAACTATACCAATAATGCATCAAATGATAAATACATGTGTGTGAACCTAAATAACAGGAAAACATGACAAAAGATGTTATGTTGATGCTCTGCTTGTGATATATAGTTGCCAGTTAAGTTATTAGACTATTTTTTGTTAGGTTAAAACAGATTGCACTGTAATCATTTTGAGGTGTCAGAATGTAGTCATTAAATGTCTGTCTCCCCAGCAGCTTTCATAAGTATTGCAGCCTATTATTTATTGTGACTCCTGACCAAGCAAAGAGCTGAGGGAGTACTGATAGACTGTCACATACAATATAGGCCAGCCTAAACATATGCAGTTTTAAATCTTTTTCTTTCAGTAACACGCACGTCACATGGACCATACATCTGTCTGTGGCCCACTGGAGGAATTCAGTGGTCGTGTCTCAAGGTTACTGGCTCTCCTTGCTGCTTGGCTTTTGTCATAGCTGTGTTTGTCGTTCCTGTGGCACAGGTGGCAGGTCAGGTGCAGGCCGTTAATCGCTCTGTCTCTCGCCCCATGGGAAAGTTTACCCATGTCAGCCATGTGCACAGTTTCACACACAAGGGAGATGTCAGGGTGGATCACTGTGCACTGCTCATGCATGCAGACTGCTGCCCTGAAACTTGCTGTTTCTCATCAAGGAACGACTTGAAGTTGATGTCTAATGGGACCAGCATGTCTTTTCTGTAGAGCACAATCAGCCATTTTGATTCATTCAACATAGTTGCCTGGATTTTGTGTAAAGTTAACTTAAGCGTAATGCTGTATCATTGCTCTACCTTCTTGAATTTGGAATCAAATGTTGCTGGGACCTCTATGCTGGTTCCATCTATAAATGTGACCATGTCACCAATAGCCAGAAACTGAAATAGACGTAGCGTTAAGGGCTGTTTTCCATGATGGTTTGTTCAGAAGAAAGTAGACAAAGCAAGATATCACAAAGTAGTTTTTGGTGAAGGCACATATGTACCAGTGTATTTGATAGTGACAAGTATCATGCCTATATATGTCACAAAGTGCAGTTTAGAAATTCTATACCCATGCACAGAAGCTCAAAATGAGTTAATAAGAGCAATAATATTTAGTACTACTTTATAGCAAAGACACATTTCTTGGATGACAGTTGTACAAATTGCCACCCGTGAGTCAGTAGAGCACCCTTCATGTTGAACCCTCTGCAGACCTGAAGTGTTCTTGTGTCATGTGGGACCTGTGTTGTGTCAGGGGAGAGTCCCAGCAGTATCCCCTGCCTGAGTTAAGCTGGGAATGACTTGTGATGAAAGTTAGCCAGGACCCCTCAGCAGAACAGGACACCAACAGTTTACCTTGTGGATCTGCTGCCTCAGTCTGCCATCATAAATGTTCCTCACCCACATACGTGCAATAGGAGGCAAGCCTTGCCTTGAATGTGGGTCAGGGGAAAGGTCAGATTCAAGTCAATCTTAATGTTTACCTGGGCATAAAATCATCTATAAGAGTAACAAAACT
This sequence comes from Branchiostoma belcheri, assembly GCF_001625305.1. Taxonomy (NCBI): domain Eukaryota; kingdom Metazoa; phylum Chordata; class Leptocardii; order Amphioxiformes; family Branchiostomatidae; genus Branchiostoma; species Branchiostoma belcheri. Next base: position 582,944 of record NW_017802614.1, on the reverse strand, counting down.
TTAGATCTTCATCAAAAAGATGTGTCACATTGAGTATACTTCATAAAATTGTCAAACCTATGCAGAAAATTGCATATTTCAATACCTGAAAAGCTAATACATGTGTAGTATACTTACACTGACAATACAGCAATCAGCTACATTATTATCATCTTCAAAATTTATCTCACTACCTGACTGTGTGCGGTCACTTCAGCACAAGTTGTTTGTTTTGCTCTTTGTATGACCGATTGAGGAGAATGTCAGGTGGTCTACACGTACTAGTCCCAAGCCATGAGCTATTGTCTCCTGCCTAATCTCCCCTTGCCCTTCTCTCCCTCTTTCATTATGTCTATGTTGAGCCCACAGAGGATTTGAAGTGGTGGCTTCAGGGAGCATGGTTGTGGGGAATGTCATTTTGTGCTTGTATAGTTACTGTTCCCAATGTGGAGTAGTTCCTTTGTGAAATATGTTTGTCTGTTTATTTGTAGACATTTCAGACAGAAGCTGTCCTCTCATGCAGCAAACCACTCTTTCAACAACATTCATTTTACAGGAGTATAGAGGTAGGTTCCCACACCCAGGGTTCTGTCTTTTGTGTGGATGTTCATGGGAGGAGTTCATTGTCTGCTCCTGAATGGAAGTACAGGCCTGTGTGGTCATGACATATAAAATGTTCATTGATTGATCTTTGTTAAACACCCAGACCAACAAAAATGCAAGGTTTTAACAAATAGATGTATGTTAGTTGTACATCATAGTTATTCTCAGTAATAAAGGTCCAGCTTTCTTTTATGTAAAAAGTAGATTTACAGTCTGTTGAAGTCGTAGAGGTAACACACATCAAGTGCTCAGGTAACAAATTGCTTATTTTTTGCCAACAATTGCATTATTAATTTTCATATCAAAGAAGGAGCAATTTTTAAAACCATTTATGATAACTTTGAACAAGTCAGTATGTTTATTCATGGTCACATGGCGTTTACAGTATCTCAGGCATTAGAGTGTTAGAGTGATTTCCTCTTGCTTTTCCTTGAGCTACTCTTACCTTCCCATGTCTCACCACCGCTAGCTTTTCTTTGAAGCACTGTTGGTTTGAACAAAGCCAGCTATGAAAGTCATCACTTATTGGTAACAGAACTCTTGCTCATACAAATACAGCAGAAATCCTCCATTGTTGAGCCTTTCTGAAATTTTGCACATATATAAAGGGTGGTGAAAAGGGTCGGTACTTGAAATGCTTCGGCCAGCAATGAGACGACGTCTTTGCGGAGTGAGTTGGTCTTTCGACAGCCTAGGAGGGTTTAAGTGGTAGCAAAACCTTTGTGCCACTCAGCAATTGACACTTTGTTGTTTCTTGTAGGACGTGTTTTCTGACAATGAACACAAGTCTCTGTGAGTAGGCATGGTGCTGACACTTTCCATTGTACACCGCCGGGCTTGAGGCTTGCCAGACACCCCGTGGACTTAAACCAGGGCAAGCTGGTTCAATCCTTCCTCACAAATTGATGCAATGAAAGCCTCGTTAATTGGCCACTTGACATCAACACTGTTATTCCCAAACTTTCCTGGCTAGAAGTCCCTCCCATCTCAAAATAATAGGGTCCTACAAAGTTGAAGCCTTTAAGAAGTTAAACAGCTGCCAGGGCTTATAATCTGGAAATGAACCTGATCATGATTGACATTCACCCTTTAACTATAGGATCTGACCTTTCAGTGGGTGATATGAAGGATTTGACATGCAAACAAAATCAACAGAAAATTGATTAATCGAAGCAAAGATGAAAAACCACAAGTATTAGCAAGTGGTATTTTTCATATCTTTCAAAATTTGACTGGGCGTCCTATACAGGACTTCTCTTAGTCATGAAAGTCTAAAATCTCAGTCACTTGTCATACCAGTCTGTGTCTATGATTTTATCCCAATTATGCAGCATCAACTGCCGTACATTTAAGAGAGGTAGAAGCAATATTTCAAACATGCAAGGCCTTCTATTCCCTTGAAACATGTAAAGCCCCTGTCATATGTGTTGTATGACAGGTCACGTGTTGCTATGGGATTACCCTACCCTCACCAGCCTACTATCATTGTTTGTGTAATGATCATGAATAAAACATAATGTTTGTACACTGACTATGGCCTCAAATTGCCACCATGTGTTGTTTACTTGGTAAATTGGCACCTAAGCCAATAATAACAAAAAAATACGCTCTAAACACGAGTCTGCATTGGTGGGGAAGCTTGGAGAATTCAATGTGAGTCAGCCACATAGTCATCATACTGAAAGGTGCTTGATCATTCCATGTACATGTATTTGTAGATTTCCTCAACTTTTATGGATTTTAACATTTGTAGCTATTGACAGTATTGTGCATTTTAACTGGTCACCTATCAGCCATGAGATGCCGCTTCATGCCTTAGTAAGAATACTGGGATCTAGAAAGGAATAACAAATGTTAAACAGTATACCACACCATTGATTGACAAGGTGCATTTTGCCCTTCCTGGGAAAATGTAAATAGGCCTGACTTTGACCTCAGCAGCTTCCTGGATGTCCCACGTGCCCACTGACAGGCTGCAGTCAGCTGTGTCGGACTGTGGTTGTCATATCAGTATTACAAAAATGTACAGTCCGGCTACAAGTACTCACTTCTCAGGACCCACCAGATGCAGTTTTCAGGGTTGGTCCATTCAAGAATGTTACAGGTTGCATCTTCCCTAATCTTTTGAATTTCATCTCATTCTCTGTTTAGCCTATTGTTAAGAGCTTTTGTCTCCTTGAACTGAACTGTCTCCCTAATTTATATACTGACTAACTAACACAATAAGTTTCCCAGTTTTCTAAATTTAGGTAGAACATATAAATTTTTGTTCATTATGGAATTAGACAAACCATGTTTTATAAGCTACACCGTTCATACATCTGCAATTGTCTTAGAAGGGAGAAACTGAAACTGTACATAGTAGTCGAACCAGTAGGTACAGGTTATAGTACATCTTCTTATGTATAGTGAGATATCTCCTTAATTTTTGTATACTATTAGTGCTTTACACATGACCTGTACTTAGCTTGAAAGAGCATAAATGTACAATAATTTTCATCATCATTCATTGAGTCCAATGATGGAGGAGGGCCCTCTAATCACAGGAGTGGGATACTGCAGATATCCAAGGATCTACAAGTAGCTCCCAACTGACCAGAATTGTGATGAATGTGGGGTACCTTTCTTTAGGTGCCCATGAAATGTTTTAGCTCCACAGATGTGAAGGCATATATGCTATCACCCCACTGATATCCAGAAATCCCCTGTCGATGAGGTTTCTGATTATGGAGGGCGGCTGCCGCCATCTCCTTCCCGGGTCACTATCAATCTGGTGCAAAGAGGGTGGATTAGCAGAGGCATTCAGGAATAGCCTGTAAAGCACTTCTAGGAATGGGGCCAGATTTTGTGATTGTAGATTGTGATACATACATTACATGTACATGTCAGTGACAAGCACACCCGGTTTTAGCAACGAGGTTCCATGGTATTAGCAAGTGGAAATGAGGGCAAGATGTATTTACTACTCGGTGTGCAATAACTGTGCATTATCAGTTCTGCTATGTACAATTGTTCCTCATTTTGTTATTAATCAGTTATTAATTGCTTCAATGATGATGATGATTAAATGCTTTGAGCTTCATAATTTTTCAAAAATCAAGGAGAACATTTTGCCATGCAATGTCCATGTGCATATTAATTTTGTTTAGCATGTTCATTGATGATAACTGGAACTAGTTTCCATCTATGGCAATGTTTAATATAACCTTTAGAACTGTATGTTTCCCGTTTCAGCTGCTGCGGTAGGACAGTAAAAATTTTAATTGTTTTGTGTCAGAACAAGGTTTTAGTTCTGTACTATGTTAACTATCAACACAGATGAACTTCAATGCTGACCTATTTATTAAAGGAGTACTGGTATTTCAATTAATGGTTGTTCCATGAAATAACAACGTGGGGGGGGGGGGCAATATTCCAAACAATTTCATTGGTCTGGTCATCTTTGTTGATCCAGAGGACTAGACCTATTCTAATCTACACCTTGTAACTTACACAATGTATGAAGCGCCGTCAGATGCAGACATCTGGGCTGCCGCTTCTGGGGAGTCTCCTGGCCGACCTTGGCAGTGAACAGATACACAAAATCCTACCCTCAGGAATGTTGGCTGCTTTGTCTAAGCAAGTATCAGTTGGTCCTCATGTTGTCCAAACAGACTAGTTCAGCCTTATTCTGTATGTGGCTAATTAACCTTTTAGTTATAAACAATGACATACTTACCTGACCACCAGGGTGGATACATTTTTGTGCCATTGTTTTCGTTGTGGATTTATGATTTATGAGCAGGAGTACTCTCCAAGCAGAGGTTTATTTTGGGCTTTGGCTTATTTTTTGTGTTTTTTTTTTTTATTCAGGCTTTTTTTTTGTACTGCTATCTTTTTTGGGGCTGCCACAGGGATACCAGTACAAAAAAAGCCTGATAAGGAAACCTGGAAACATGCCAAAAATAAGTCAAAGCCCAAACCTCTGCTTGGAAAGTAGAGCAGGAGCAGTGGAGAAGTTATTGATGGATTGTAATAATTTTTCTGATCAGTGAATCGGTAAATCTTGATAAAGTTACAGCTACATAATCTACCCCTTAATCCCAGCCAAACATTAATTGCAATTACAACTTCTACAGAAAAAAAAACTCTTGAGTGTCCAAAATCAGAAGCAGTGGTTGTGCTTTGTAAGCAAGTCTTGTGAGTGTTGAATATTTTGAAGAAATTCTTTGGCCTGGTGATGACAGAGTGTGTTGATCTGTTGCAGTCTCCTGTTACAGTAGTTCAGTAGTTCGTTCCAGTTCTGCCCATAGCACTCTAATAAATACACATTAATTGAAAACAGGAAAAATAGGGATCAAAATAAAACAAAAAAGTTGAGGAAATATACTGGACAATATCAGACTGGACAATATCAGACTGTTACTGTATATCCAGCTCCACACTGCAGCACATAATAGTCATGCCAATGGAATTAGGTGATCTTGATGGTCTAGATGCTGAGGCCCACCTGTATATTGGACAAGGCTAAATTAATGAAGGAAAACTGAAGGAAATGACCCAAGATTGCCAGGAATAACACAGCATGCTAAAACAGAACCATTGGTACAGGCCACTCAAAGGTGACTTCAACAAGTACAAAGAAAGTAACTCTTGATATTGAAGACCTTTTGTCTTTTCATATCATGTATTTGAAATAATTATAACTTGTGAATCAGTGCATATCTAGTCCATTGCTGTTGAGAGAGAAAGGCAATACCTCGTTTTTGTTTTATTCTATCAACAAAGCAAATCATCACAGGTTCGATCTAGTCCTTGGTTTGTAGAATCCCCACTAAATCATGCCCCAAGTCCTGAACTGTACACCCATCCCACAAAATGTGTATTTTCGTATCTCTAGCTACCTTGCAGCGTTTACTAATTCTTAATGCTCAGTTCCGTTCTTTGGAATAATTACATGCATAGCAGTTGCTACACGACATTGAAGTGCCTTTCTATCTGTTAAAAACTTTCCATGGATAATTACAGATTCTTCATTCATTAAAACATTACATATCGTTACATATTTGATGTGTGTTCGGTATGGTTCCCACATATCGCTAAACTGTGGTTGCGGTCTTGACTCAATCAACACCTTCAGTATAAAGACGTGTATAATGTACAGAACTGTTTCACATCCACAATTTGCAATGCTGTTGCTTAAATCTTGTTGAACTCCAAGTCGCTCGACTCAAGAAGGCTTCTTGAGTTTATTTACAGTAGTTGACCAGCTCTTTCTTCTTGCATTTCTTACACGTGACCTCGCAGCACCATTTGAATTTGCAGTTGCAACTCTCTTCTGTGGTCTCCTCTCTTGACACGAAGTCTCTGTTACAACACAGCAACTGGCAGCCGTCTACCCCCGCACTTGTTCTATTACACCTCCGCCCCTGCGTTCCGTACGACCCCTTCGCTAGGTCGGCTTGGCAGTAGTCAGGAGAATCATCCAGATACACCACGTCCTCTGCTGTTGGACGTTTGTGTCTTTTGTTTCTCTGGCGTAATCTGGATCCCTTTTTGTTGATCTTGACGTACGTAGCTCCGTGGTACTTTGCCATGATAATGTCTCCGACTTTCCGAAAACTCGGCATGGACTCCCAGCAGACCATGGTGGCGCAGGAGCCGGACACGCCGTGACACTTGCAAGTGACCTTCATGTGGGTCTTGATTGCCTGTAAAACAAACAATCGCTCTTAATGATAGGGTTGAAACTAAATGTCACCATTAAAAAGGGAAGTGTCTCTTGGAAGAGTTTAGGGCCTTATAGAATTTTTGACACCATCCCGATGGTGACAAACATGTAATCGGGATGTGTCCCTGACCTGAAACGACTTCTTGGTTACAAAGAAATCTATATTTATTTCGTAAACACGTGGCAAAGAATGCAGTCTTGCTCATAGTCCCGTAGTTCTACTGACTCAACTACGAGAATGTCACAGGCAGTGTAACGGATGGCCTTGCCTTTCTCCCTGCTTCATTGTTGTGTAGGTTCATTAGTCCAGTATCGTCTGCGGCCACTTCATTAGCGTCCATAAACTCCTTGGACATGGTGTCCCCGTATCTGATGTTGTGAGAACACCCTCCCCACTCCCACTCCCCGCCGCCCGACTCGGCGCCCGGAGGCGGTTTGTTCTTGGCCTTGCTGCAGCTGCACTCCTGCAGCTCCCCGGTGCTGCAGGCCCGGGCCACGCCGTACGCCACGCCCGCAGACACGATGGCGTGCAGGAAGGCTGTTTCCCTGCTTCCTAGAACACAAGAGGAACAGAAGGTGGACGTGATGTTGAGTGGCAGTAGAAATCCTATGTTTATAAACATGGTATCTTGTTGAAGAACCATATAGCTTCCACCTCTATCTTGGACTCTATAACGTAAATTATCTGTAGCAATGAATGTTATTGTAATCGAAATATTCGCTACAAGTAATACATATGTATATGTATCCTGTATACATGTAGTTCAAGTATTAAAGATATATTAACTGGTTTGAATAAGCTGAAGAGATGGTAAGAAACAAGCTAATTCGTAAGACTTTAACCTCCAAGTAGACATGGATTATTAATAGATGTAGACCGCAGACCCGTGACACCTTTCTCAGGTTTGTAAGAGGAGATGAGCAGTTTGAAACAGAAATGTTACATGAACCTGTCTCAGTTCATCAACTTGCGGTCAAGAACTCTGAAAACAGCACCTGTTATTATTGTGTGGTCACCCCTGGCTGACCGAACTTTACCAAAGTGTCGTATGGCAGAGTCTCCTGGTCGCGCAACTCGTGCCATTATCGTCCCTACTCATCCAAGACATTCGGGGTAGGCTTGCGGTGGCTCAGCGGTTGCCAAAACGCCTGAAATGTTGTTTCTGTGGAAACGCTCTGACTATTTCAAATTTGTTGTGCCAAGTTCAAATCTGATGGTGACAATAGCGATCATCAATAGATTATTGAGCGACCGCTGAGAGATCTGACAAATTTTGGATCGCCCAACGTTACGGTGTCCACTGTCCACCACCGTGAACAAGGGTATCAGTATCACCTTTAGTAGTTTGTGGTTACTGTCGTAACTCTACCCCACGTGCTCGTTCAATCGGCTCGGTTTGGAAACATGTGGAAAAGTGTGGACACCTCAGGGTGAAGGTCGACGTGTGGGAAACATGGTCGCAGAAACTGGCATCCCATTTTTGTTAAACTGCTTGCAATTGGTTGAATGACTCGCTAGCCAAAAGACCCGAGGGTTGAAGTGGACTAGAGGAGGAAGCCAGCGTCCTGATGATATCACCATCGGCACCAGGAGGACTCCATGGCAACCGGATTAACTTGACCCCAGTTCCACCTAAAAGCATTCCTGCTGACCATTCTTCTGAGCAAGGATGAATTTCAGCCCCACCCATGTTAGGCAGCACAATACAGCTGTGCGATGCCGGGGAGATAGTTTGGGAACACTGAGAGCTCTGTCTGTGAGAGATAAAATCTCCCTCACTGGGTTTCTGCTATTTTACAGACGGACGCATCCATCCTTCAGTCAATCGCCAGCTGCCCCCCCCCAAACACACACACACACAGGTCACACTATCCAGAAAGTGCACATCAAGGCACAATTGCATCAGAAATATTACACGAATTAAATTTGAAATGAGTCAGCTGTATCTTTTTTTTCAAATGTTGTGCTTTGTTAGCTAGTAAAAGTAGTAGTAGGCTACGAGTTCGGCTTATTCAGTTATCACATGGTCAGAACTTGATCAGACCCCGATCAGTGAAACAGCGCGTTAGCAAGAACTGTCTAACGCCCCAAAACTGTGACCATAGCGTTTCCTTTAAATATATAATATACCGGAAGTTATAATTATATTGCAGTACCATAGACAGCCGCTAGGGATTTCATAATCGTATATTTATTTGATCTTTATCATGCCGACACCTACCCACAAAGTGTATCATAAAGCTCCATTCACAGCCTGTCGAGTTATTGCTGCCCACAAACCCATCCACTCTACTTGGCGAAGGTAACAAGCCAAAACACCAACCATGGAGACTATCCTGTGTTATCACAGTACACGCGGCTAGTGTAGAATCATCCCAGGTTTCTGTCCCTGCCTTATCATGTCCAGAGTCTCCAGAAAGGAAGCATGTTTCCCTATTCAATAACGATTCCATGTGTTTCTAGAATCTTTATCCGGTCGGTTTATTGGAAGCTCGATGATAGGAAACAAATTGACTTCCTGTCGTAATTAATGAAACTAGGTTAGTCAGGTTCCAGGCTGTACGCAAATGGGAGAAGCACACATACAGTCGGCTTGGTGTGGAAATGTCGAGTGCCTTGCCGTGCATTTTGTCTAATGATGATGTAGTTCTCACATTGTTAGCCACTTCCTGACCTTGGCACCGTTTACGTTGATGTTGCTAGCCGTGACAACTGTGTTGCTTATTGGCTCACTGTAGTGAAGCGTTATCGGGCGTCTTTCTCGTCCAAGGGGAAATCTATTTGCCTTAAAAGAGAAACAGCGCACTATGGCATGTTCTCGTTTGCAGGAAGACCTCCCTTTATTTCATACCTGTTGCCATGGAACCATAGAATTTTGAGACAAAACATAGCATTCCGGCATTTCTTGATGACCCCTCGAGTATTTCATCTCACCGCTCTGAGAGGATAATGGTGCTGTGGAATAGGAAAGCCCTTCATCACTTCAACTCAGAGCACGAACATGTGTCAATCCTGGTCTGATCCGAACCCGCCGAATCGATCATACCAGGACTGATAGGGAGGAAATATCTAATGGGAGCAGCCAAGCAACGATGAATCAAGGAAGGTCTATGTGAAACGGTGGTCTACAGTAGACAATGCGTTGTATTATCATATGTCGTATTGCATATTTGTCACTGGAATATATATCCTCTCATTTCGTCTTGGATCGCATTTCAACCATTTCAAACATTTACATTTCATCTTGTGCAAAGGTGCCTTGCCGCAAGTCGCAAAAAGTGTGTTTTTTTTTATTTTACATCTTCGCCACACGTTACGCCAGTTCTGCATTGAGGTATGTTGAAACATGAACAAGGTTTATACAATTGATCATATCTCGTCAACGCTTTGTTGAATCTGCAGTATGAAAGGTAAAAGGTATTTGGTTTATATCATGACACTCCATGTATCGCATCCACCCTAACAAACCCATGATGCCATTTTCAAATAGGGATGTTGGTTGGCAGCCTAGTACCAGGCTTCTACGATAAGCAATATTTAAGTATTAATCGTTGTTGATGCCATGTAAGGAACGGTAGAATTTATCTCGGAGCAGATCTTTTGGTGGCTGCAAGACAGTATCAGATTGGCGCAGCCATTTGTCAGGCAGTTACGTAAAAAAATATACCATTACAAAAAAGAAAGCCCAAATAAAAACGCCTACAACACGTCAAAAGAAGCTGAAGGTAAACCTCTGCTTGGAGAGTACGGTAGTACAATGTAGGTCTGCAGTACAGAGAGCCAGCTGGATGGCTATCTGTGGTTGAGTTTGACGACATGAACATTCCTGTAAAACAACCTGGCCCCACTCAGGACCAGGTCTTGTTCTACTACTCGTGAGGCATGAACTAGTAGAACTGGAAATTGGAATTGATGTTCATTCGACTTGATGGCAAACCTCTCATTAGTGACATCGTTAGTGTAATTAGCGGTGGGAGTGTTGAACATGAGGATTTAGCTAATAGAACTCAGTCTGAACCTGGCGCTACAAATATTTGGGTCGTTAATCTTACTCCTTGGTAGAAAAGTGGGCCGCTAGTTGTGACAGGCTGCATTCGTCCGTTCGTTTAGTTCGTTTAGATCGACTTAAACATAGGTCTACCATTTGGGCACAGGGGGTGTTAATCTAGAACAGATAAGGGGAGAGGTCTGACCGACATGTGCAACCTGTCTCTCCTTTGTTTTCATCATTGGCCATGTGAGTAGCTTAGATATCTCCGGTCGAATTCCCCCTGTGCTCTCTGCACTATGCCCAGCTGTACAATCTTTATTTACCATTGACCCCCGTTGTACACGTACAGATTGCCTGATCTACAGAATACAGGACTACTTTTAAGAAACTTTAAGTGCTGGTTAACCGTCTACAAAATACTTAGGCATGGTTGCTCATTTCAACCAAGATGTGACATACATGACTGTCCTAAAAATGACGGCAACAATAAAATACAAGGCTACTTTTGACATGAAATAAAAGACAAAGGACAAAAGTCGGCTGCCTTGTATCCAGAATAATCCAAACTGTCCGCTATCTTGTGCCAGACCAGCTGGCTGCTTTATGTCAAGCCCTACCGCGCTTTCACTTCGTCTGCGCCACCGATTAGTTCCCAACACCGCTCATCGGCGGGCAAATGGGCCATCTGCCGCCCGCATTCCGCACATAGTGGCAGGATGATGCCCGGACTGGCCCGATAAGGCTGGATCACAGTCATACGCACTTAATCGCCGCACTATAATAAAACATTCTCCGTTCAGTCCCCACTACATCCCGGACGTCGGTGCGACATGCTGAATTACTGCAACGTTTTCCTTCAAGATAAAAAGAGTAGACATGAAAGATGTTTCTGTGTTTAAAAATGTCCAAAAAGGAAGTGATGGATCTCTTTGAAGTCTCTGCGCATCAAAACCTTATCAGTCTTGTTATTTTTATGTTGTTGTCAAAGATAAGACGTTCTGTGTTACACAAGGGTGTTTGTCAGTGTTGCTGCTGCTCAGCTCCCTCTACATGCATGTCCTACTTTGGATAAGAAAGTATGGCAGGTGCTATATTTCGATTTTGACGTCAACCTACACTTTAGGTACTGTCATATATTTCCAGTAGCCGCACTGAATTGTTATTTCAGCCCAGACACCACTGCTGGCCCCTACTCCGGCGTGTGCCTCAGTAATACGGTCCTGGTGAGACGGGGGAGATCAGATACCCACAACAGTGAAAGTGACACCTGCTCACCAGGACTGTTTGCTCATGTGTCAATCAAGGATCGGGAAACGTATCAAACAAACGACAAATGAAATGCGATAAGCCTGTTTTGTGTCATCATTCTGAGCTGCAGAGGGCGGTACTCGTGGTTCAAGACAAGCATGCCCCCCTCGCCTTATGTGAAATGGAAATAGGACCGTTTCGAGAGTAAGATAGTTTTGATACAACAAATTTACAAACCGAGACAACCCAGACATCTAAACTGTCAGTTTTGTCACTATTAACCTAGAACATCCCAATGATAAGATAGAAAAAGCGACTCAGATACGGACATGTGTACATCTTTTACCGGACTGGCTGGTGAGACAAGAGAACACAATGCGGTGACGTCAGAGTGACGTTGCAATTAAGGTACAAAGGAGAGAAATGTCCCACCGCGTGTATCAACAGTACTTCTCCATCCACCCACATACCAACCCTCTACATGTACCACCGAACCAAAAATGATATCGTAGGGGAGGGAAGGGGTATCATTTTCAAGTGGACCGAAATTTAAAATACATGTATATTTTTCATCGAGTATCATATGTACTCTGACGTCACCGTTGTGAACTGAGAATCGCTAAAAGAAATAGAATTTGCTGTTCAAAATATAAAAGAAATAAACGAGGTACAAGGAAAAGTCAAATACTAGTACTTTGTAGAGAACAAACAACAAAAACAGCTAATCTAACTAGCGCGAAAAGATGACGAAGTATAACGCTCCTTCCGTCACGTGACGCGTAACGTTATTCTCCTGCCTTTAGTCATCCAGCTGGAATCCTTTCTTTAACGAGGTGGGCTTTGGTAAAGCATAGCAACTTTACACATGAGCAGAAACACACACAGATCCGTCCGCTAACACCAAGGGGCGATCTGGTGTGGGGATTTGGGAGCTTGGGCGGTGCACTTACCACCCAGTACGATGACTATTGTGTTTTCTCCGGCAGGATCATCTCAGCTGTAACGTCGGCATGGCTACAGATTCGTCTCCAAGCGACATCTCTGTTTGTAGACGGAATATTGTCATGTATTTGTTACAACAATTTAGCCGACGGAAATGGTGTGGCATCTGTGCCTGGGTTCGCACTAGGTACCGGTCTTGAAGGCTTGAGAAGATGAGTTGTGGGTACAACTAAAATATCACAGTGCAACTATATATCATCATACGCGGTACCAATTTTTGTCGACCACAACATAGGAGAGTAGAACAAAAATGTATAACACTTATTGGCATTTTTAAGACGAATACACTTAAAATTGTCTTCGTTTTAGGTCACGCCTATATAATGTCAAGAAAAGGATTTGCAAATGGAAGAGGGCCTGCAAGCCCTTTTTCGTAAGGCGTAATCATCATGGAAGTAAAGCTCTTCAAAGATTTGTCTTGCAAAAATCAAATACTAGTATCTGAAATTTGATAATTTATCGTACCCGGACACTAGACAGGAGGCTCTCAGGAGTGCTGTGCATAATCATAAGATATTCGTTACATGAAATTTTATTGAACGATCAGTCCTAAGATGTGGGCAACTTGTCCTAGACCGAAAGTCGGTGTATAATTTGATATAGAAGGCGCTGACAAGGCCCTTCTGTTATTATTACCTGGGGATTTCTGAAAAAGCTACCAAAGGCAGGACAATCGTCAACGTATACACCGTGCACAATAAGGGGCTGTGTAAGGCACCACTCCGCTCCCCAACACCCAACACCCCGTGCCCTGCCATTCTTTCCGCCATTGTTCATCGCCCAGGTGTTTTGTTTTCAAGTTACCCGAGCAGAATACTTCGCACACATGAGTGCGGAAATACCAAACGGACAAGACGGCGGAGAGGTCTGTCCGGTCCGCCACGCCTCCCCGCGCAAGTTAAATCTTGCAAGGGCCTGACAATGTCTGTGTACACTTTACCGCTCCGCGAACAATGGGCGAGGTGCGGCTCAAACAGTCACTGTAGCATTGTACGGAGTGTACTAACCGCCTCCTTATCCACTACACAACAAACCTGTACACGATCTTCAAGTGAAACATTGGTATACATTATCCTGTTGAATGGAGGGAAAGTAGTAACTCTTCCACCCACCGTTTTAAGTTCTTTGTTGAGCGAGAGGACTTTAAATACCGGACACAATTGAAATTAAGAGGGCCTTAGCCTCAAGGCAGAATCTGAGTGGAATTCCAACTTCTGTTTTGTGGTCGCGAAATTTTCCCATGAATAATGTTTCAAATGTATGATTTTGAAAACGACCTCAAACATTGCATGGTACTCCAACTACCTCATATAACAGTAAATCAAGTCCGGTAGTATCAAAACTGTGTGAAAGCACTTGAGTTGAGTTGATGTGGGCTCGCGCGCCTGTTCTTCTAATCAAGTAGAGCATTTGTCGCTGTAATCCAATTAAATACTGGATTATGTAGTGATCTGCTATGTCGTACATGTATTACGTTGTCACAATAATGCTGGAACGCACAACTGGCTCTCTGGCTACCTTCTCAGGAACCGAACATACTAGTAAACGCATATGGGTTTACTGTCAGTAATATCAAACTTATGTGTTTAACGGAATCAGCTCATTGTGATGATCATTATTGTGATCACTGACCAGGTAGGGAACGACTGTTTCTGAGCAACTAGCAGTCCGCCAAGAATATACTAGTATCATTGTTTGAGGAGTTTTGCGGCGCATCGTTTGGTTGGTACTTTCTAAGTTTTGCATAAAAAGACGTGCTAAAATTGGTGTTGATGAGTTAGATAACGTACAGCTTATGATGGCTGAGTCTTGGGCTGGAGAATCTTAATTAAGGGTCACATGTCGACTTTTGACAGGATCATTATCTATGGCAAATCGTCTTCTGTTGTAAAATGTACATTGAAATTATGAAAATGTTCCATACTTACGTATTGAGAGAAGTCTCTGTAAAACGCTGACGTCTGATGTGGAGCAATTCCAGAGCCGATGTTTGAACTGGTGCTGACATTCCTGGATGCCGAGGTTCGCTCCTTCCCGTACCTTGGTCGTCGCACGCGGGAACTTCTCACACATGATCCGCTGCCTCCTGACTGGCCACGGCACCGCCCCGCAGTACCGCCGGGCCTCCCCTGTAGACCACCTGATGGCGTTGGAGCCACCCCGGGCGCCGGGGTTGCCTATCAGCCTGGGAGACGAGAAGGGAGCGGAGATGTTGGTAGGTCTAGCGGTATACGTCATATTGAGCTGCAGGGCCCACGGCACCAGCCTACATAAAGGGGAGGGAGAGGAGCAGGAAAGAGAAAAGCAGAGAAGATGGTGAATGTCTGGGCGGCACCGTGACCTGCCACCTCTCCCACTCCTCAACTACAACGTACCCTGGTGCTGAGTTTGCAGAAATTAGGGAAGGGTTTATTCTTATCCTAGAGTGAAGGTCTCTTTGTTTACAGTTACCTTCAAGAACATACATTAGGAAATTATTGTGTACAAATCATGAACAACGTTGTTTGAAGGGTCGGGATTTGTATCATTTTCAACAGAGGCAGGTTAAGTTATCGAGGCACGTCCGGATTGCAGAGTCGCTTCACTACACCTGTGTCCGAGCGGTGTCTGGACGCCGCCGTCTGGGGAACGTTTGGGCCAAGATTGCCTTTTGTCCCCGTTGTGTTTGGGTATTTACACACGAGCTCTCAACTGTGTATGAGGATCCAGGTGTTTCTGTGGAAACTTTCGCCTGGTATGTATCCGCAGTGTGCGCACAGGCCGTGCGTTTACACCGAGGACAAGTGGCCATTATACCACAACAATGAGAGAAATACTTCGGGCAATGACTTTGAATTGAAACCACTTGCACGCAAAACAATTGCGTTGTAAACAGCTTCATAATTTTTTTAAAGACTTATGGAACGAAGTTATTGCGAGAGCAGATGTGGAAGTGTGTTGTTGATTAGTATCACACTTGCGTTCCTGTTTCATAGGAAAAGCACGGAGTTCAGAACAGGACATGGAGCACACGGCGGTGCACTTAGTATCAAATTTAGTAGCCGTCTCTTTGATTTGCTGTGCCTTATCAATTACTGCGGCGTGTCAAGGATGCGTGCCGGTGGCAAAACATACACATCCACCAGATCCTCTCTCTCAAAGCTACTGGATACATGTCATTACGCCGTGTCAATCGGCATTTAAACTGGCGACTTTGTTTCCTGCACAGTTGAACACACAGATATACAGTCATTGCGCTCAGTCTCAACAGAATATCGTCTGATCCCCAACCTTTCCCTGCTCATCGTTCGTTTCCTGCGGTAGAATTTTAAGGTACCGTGTAGTTATAGTTCAAAGAATCGTTTCTTTCCCTGTTCGCCACAGACGCACATGCCATGGCTACCGACCCACTCACCTCTTCAAACCGAACGTATTGTGTGGCACATGCTACCCAGTAAGGGATCTCACTGTAGAGAGTTGATAGTAGTAACGTTTATCATACACCGGCCCAAATATTTGGACGATTTCTATGACGAAGCTGCGGTAAGAGGCTGTGCGAATCCGTGATGTATTGTTGCTATTTGGGATTTCTTACGGTACTTGGGCGTCGAGAGCTTCCCCACGTGGGCAGGGAATGTTACCAAATCATCTCCTCCACTTCTGACGATCTCATCATCGAAAACCACAGTGTGCAATATGTTCTTTTAAGAAATTTGATGAGGCAACAAAAGAAAAAAAACTGTGCCTTCGAAAGCGCTATCTCGAGCTACTGGCAAGGATTAGCCGTAAATATAGACAGGGGATGCAGATTGACAAAGGACAGGGAATGGAAAATTGGTTAACGTTGTATTTGGCGCTGTTTGTACACACAAGCTCGGATAAGTTGCTGCTCTATCGACAGACTTTTACTTAAAAACCGTCCGACTGGCGACATTCAAACGCGAGCTGTTCTGGATAAGGCACACCGGCAGGCCTGGCTCGCTCTAGCATAAACACATGATCTAGCATAACAGAACGGCCCCGGAAAGCTGACAAGCAACTGACTACTTACCACCACAGCCCGTCCGCGGGAAGCACGGCCGACAACAGCAGGCTGAGGAGGAGAAGGGTTGTCCACCAGGATCCCTGCATAGTGGGTGTCTCGGACGTGTCTGACGGGATATGCACAAAGTCTTGTCCGCGCGCGTTACAAACAAAAGCTCAGATCGCCTGCCGGACAAAGGCAATGTCGTGTAAAATGCCGTGACAGTCGCGAAAAGAAAAGCCCGGTAGTGTGACCAACATCCCCAATCCCGAAGTCACATTGAAGTTCTGTGAATCCTCCTTCACAAAGCAGTTTGTAACAGTCCGTTGACGCAGCCCTAGAGCCCGGCCCGGCCCGGCTGCTTTCCCCCGGCGCGTTGGAGCGGGATTACCTCAGAGATGACACACATGTTGTACGAAAATGTCTCCTCCGTGACGTGAGTAACACGCGCAGACCTGCCTCATGTCCGCCTTTGTTTTGCCAATCCCCGGTCTCAACTTCTGTGAGATACTTTCCTTTGGAGATCTCTCTCTCGCATGATTGGACTAATCATATAAATAAAGAGGCAGTGATGCGGAGAGCGGCATACAACTCACTAATGACATGTCAAAAATTTGATTAGAAGGATAAACACCCCGCCATGGGCTGAAAGGGTGCCAGTGATCCGCTCAACTACGTAGTGGTGGTATCGTGACATCCGCACAACAACGACCCGGGGCGACCCGCGGATTTACGGAGATCATGCGCTCTCATCTGGATCGGCCTTCCCCACAGCGTGGGAAATTCATGTCGACCTTTTCACTTGTAGAGTAGTGCCTATTCGTCTCCCTACTTGACCCTTCAGTTGTTCGTGTAGGGTTTCCACGCGCCGGGCGACACGCCGGCAACAATATGATGCACACGGCTTCTCTTTCTGGTGTTCCGCCTCTTCTGTTTCTGTAAGCCGAATGTTCTCAAACAACCTGGTTTGGTTTAAAAAAAAACTTTAAACAAGTTTATCCAAAATGACCACGCGTCGTATTGCTAGGAAAAGATGATACCTCCGGATATAGATCTACCACTGAATTTTGTTCTTAGAACTTACCCAGATTGAAATATAGGTTTCAACGGGTCCCATCGGTTTCGCTGACATACCGATCATATCAGACAGGGGGCGTACCAGTAAGTGTTGAAAACTTAATGTGTTACTAGTATATTGTAACAGTCTCAATCCGAGGGTAGCAGTCTAAAGACACAAACTAGGTCGTTTGTGTCGGCTACCTCGGAAGTCTAACAACATGTTCATGTAAAATCGAACATGAACACTCGATCTCATTGGATAAAGTAAGAATCTTGGACCCCGAACCTGACTTTTTTGCACGAGGTATCAAAGAGACCATCTACTTTGGGACATGGCAACCAAAGCAACCTACGATCCACTGCTCATCGAGTCACGTGCGTCATAAGAGCTCTAAATGATTAGATCCCCCCAGGCGGCTTATCATGGTACTGCAACGGAACTTCCGGTTTTGATATCTCGTAATCTGGACATGCTAGGGTCATGATGTTTGGATGGCAGGTACCTCTTGTGCGACGTCACGTGAGGTTCGCCCCCTAGCAACTGGGAACTGTAGGGAAGTTTGTATGAAAATGTTTGAAGTAGGATAACTCAAGAACCGGTTGACGGATTGTCGTTTTTTCTGATGTGTAAGTAGCTTCAGCGATGCTTGAAATAATTAGATGACAATTATGCGAATCATCATCTAACCCAACACCAGCCAGCTACCATGGTGTCAGGCGTCCCGGCCATTGGCTTTAGTTGTTTGAAGAAGAAGAGGAAGAAGAAGAAGAAACAGAGCAAATACAATATGTTTTCTTTGTGCGAAGATAAACATAATAAAAGTGTTGATGAAATAAAGATCTCGTTGATATACAGGCTTCTATATACTGTATATATGTACTAAAACAGATGTATAATTCACTTTTCCATGCATTCTGTTGTGTCAAATAAAACGTCTAGTACAATATTATTGCCGCTCACTACCGCAATGCATGTATCTGATGGTGAGTTCAGCACCAAGGAGAGGTCCACACTTATATATCATAAATTCCTATGACAATTTTTTTCTCACCGTATTAGACGAATTTCTAGTCTAGCACTTGCTTGCAAAGGAAGCCAATGAAGACTTACTTACAAACACATCTGTACTTAGCTTAACCTACTGTTTAAATCCTCTTGCAACCCTTCACTGTCTGGTACATTGAATGATGCCCAGATTATACTGCTGTAAACATGGTCGCTATGCCAAGCTAGTGTCTACGCCAATATTACTGTAAACTTTGCTGTGTACAAATGTACTTGTGTAGGAGTTTAGATGTACATTTACGCCTTGAGAATAAAATCTGCTCTAGCCTAGTGTGCACTGGATGAATTGTTCTTGTTCTTAACCCTGTAACCAATAGAGAATCGGTAGCCAATTCAGTCTTCTTATATGTTCATTGAAAATCACTAGAACATAGTGTGTATCCTTTGTTAATCTTCCATGTTCAAAGCTATTTTTGTTCTAAAAAGAATGAATTTTGAGATTTACTACCATCCCCTGTAAGACTCAATAAAGTAGCAGTCAAGCCTGTCCATTGTTGTATTAATATAGAAGAGAAAGACTACTACCGTGTCTGTCCTTGGTGATGAAACATTATCCTTCACCATTTTCAAGTTCCACAACATTTTTTTCACGTTTGATTCATAGCCACAATCATGATGTAACAACTAAAATTTCGTACTGATCAGTTATGTCTATCAAACATAGACATAACTGCGTTTTGGACACGGAAAGTTTAAATACCAAGTTAGGACGCTGATAGGAAGAATGGTCCCAATTTGAATCTTTTGTAAAAGAAAAGAAAAATTATTATTGGAGAAACCTGCTTCGTTCTGACACGTTAAAATCGCCATGGATCAAAAGTGCCCCACAGCGGCGCTAAAACGTCACTGCAGTAATAGGGCAACTGAGCCAACATACTGGTGCAGTCCGGCACCGAACTACTAGAAGTCGCTTTTGCTCAATGCACTACACTTAACCACATTTATTATCCTTTAGGCCACACCAAGTAAATTTTATGGATGACGTCCGCGCGCGCATTGATTTTGGCCTGTTCGCAGAAAAAAACCCCAAGAAATTCCGCTTCCTGTAACTATGACAAAAGAGTCACGACAGTGCCACAAATCGTCAGATTGACGTGAAACCCGTGACGCGAGAACAGGACAGGATGACAACTGCTGTTCCACCTGATTTATTGCTGTTTTGATGATGAATAAAAGACTTCTTGCTTGTTACACTGTGTCACCTCATTCAATTTGTGTCCTAACATTTGCCGTCTCTTAGTATATTTCTAATCTAGGCATCTTGTTTTCTAGGGCCTTTCTTGTTTTTTTTCGCCCTCTCGCATTAGATTTAGGGTCTCCAAAGGACGTCATCCATAAAATTTACTTGGTGTGGCCTTATAATACAACCGAACTTGAGAAAGGGGGGATACAAAAAGTTACCCGGAGGGGAAATATTTTGTAACTACTGTATGTCAAAAGCGATGGATGACAAAATACATTTTATCTTTTCAGGGAAGAAAAGAGCTATTTAAAGAAGCCACTAAAACTTACCAAAGCTTCCAAACGTTTACTGATGAAAACTACAACCCTGTTAACCTCTCAAAACCCACTCATTGTAGAAAACGTGGGACAATTTGTCTTCCTCAGCTTCCAAAAAAGAGCGTGTAGCCTGTTTGAGTCATTTTTAGAAATACATGAACGTACTACGAACTGACATGGTACAATCAACAACTATGACAAATAAGTTTTCATGCAATTTAATCTTTATTGCCATCTTACAAACAACCAAGGACAAAAGTGAGTCAGACATGGCAGAACAAAAACAGAACCCATTACTACAATCTCAAGGTGACATCCTTTGTACAAAATGATCCCCGGCTGATTACTCCATATTGTCAAGCAAATTGCAAAATCATGTGACAATAAAATTGATGTGATAACAAATATTTATCCCAAACCACGTAATGGTGCACACTTTACTTTTGTGAAACAAAACTAGGTATACTATGTATGCTGGTTAATGTAGTTCAACCAAACACACGAATTCACCCAGCAGATGTGAGGAACTTTAAGAACGGTAAAACCACTATGTGCCAACACTCCTTATGTTCTGGCACCTCAACCTACTAGTACATGTATGTTCCAGCAACCTATCACCCTATCCCGAACCCTTTGTGGAGACATACATGTAGGAGTGTCAGAACATGTGGCTTTCCCTTTCTGAGCATGCTGATGCTGAATCCTTCTTCTTTTTTTAACATAAAATTCCTGAACCCACCACAATTATTTATTGTTATTAGTAAAAAAAACTGTTTTCGGTTATGCAGCCAGGAAAAAATCCAGTAAGATAATCAGTTAGCTAATTTCCCAAAAGATATTTCACAACAAGAGTCCACATCTTTCTGGCTTGTGACTCTTGGCTTTGCTTCCAACATTGTTCACTTGTAGCATGGGAACATCCATATATTATACATGTGATAAAACCATATGGACACACAGATGTATGTATAGTGCAGGTGAACTACATGTATATTCTCCAAACTCCAAACATGATAATACAGCAAAATTTGGGACAAAAATGCCACCATATAAAAATGTGAAAGTCCTACATGCATGATAAAGTTGATTTCTTGTGTCCCGTTTTATAACTTCTTGCCACATCTGTACATGACAATGATGAAATGTTTAGCCACTAGATGTCTGTTTGGTATCACATTGTAACAAAGACATGCATGTATCAGAAGAGATGAAAACTACAAATACATGTATCTGTACCTGTGCCATAATGAAGCATACAAATTATACTCTTGCACATACATTAATACACAAAGTTTTTTTTTATATTTAGTTATTCCCATTCTTGTTTGGTCGATCATGAATGGTCAATTCAGGATGTTACGCAAGCTATGTAGCCATTGCCTATTTCCTTCGGGCATAATGTCTTAATTAAACAATCACACAAAGTTCCCTAAAGCAGAAAAAAACAGATTCTCTCTAACCAGACCCAGATCTAAATACCTGCATTAAACTGTATCATTCCTGGTAAGGACACTTGAATACATGTACAAAGTACGGTGTGCATGGCTGAAAGAAATATACATGTATGGCATGGTACAGCAGGAGTGGAAGGGTATGCCCCCATGGCCATATGGGGTTTCTGTGATACTCATAGGCTAAGTTTATATGGTAATCAACTTATTTAATACTCAACAGAAAATTACTCTGAGAAAGGCAATGCATGCCACTAGGATGTTCTAGTTGAGGAAGCATTAACTTTACACTATGTGCAACTAATAACACCATTACCAACATGACTGGCTTGAATGCATGCTACATGGAGCCCAGCTGCCACAGTACTGCCACAGTACAGACTGTTCTGAAGTAGGAACCAGGCTACTGACATGTATCATGCTACGCTGTCTGCTTGTTATGTAAGAGTGCAGGTTGCACAGTCCTACACTATATGTAAGTCACCTTTACAGATAAATCTATGCGACACATCTTCAAGACCACGAAAACTAAATTGATAATAGCACTACGTTCTACACAAAAAAGCAATGAAAACCATTCCTAATGTTTACAAAGTTTTTGTTTAATTGTCGTAGGTTGCTCCAGATAGGTTAAAGCCTACGTGCAGGGTACCTAAGGATTCTAGTACTTAGAGGACCTAAGTTGATTAATACAATCAGTTCCTTTGAGCTTGGTTGTACATGCACTAGCACTACACAAAACACATCAGCAATGCAGCTGGTTACAAAACATGGAGTCTAGACAATGTCCACCACCATGACATAGGAGTAAACCAAACAGAATATCTGTCTGCCAGATCCATCTTACAGTGAACACAACATGACAGCAAGGTTTCTAACTGATTGAGAAACAAGCAATGAAGAAGAAAGATATGGAACTTAGACATAAGATTTAACTGCTGTGCAGTTTATAATACCCAGAGTAGGGGGGCCAGTATACCATTTAATTCTCACAGTTCCTAATTCACCACAGCTATTGGGAGATTTGAGAATGGTATTCTATAACATTCGCCTTCCTGCTGTCACGCCTAATTCATTCTTTTTCAGGGACAGATCTTACTGTGACAGGAAAACCATTTCTCGGTCAGGTTTACGTGCTTACAATTATCTTCATGAAGTAATTATGTAAGATTTGATTGTTTGAAATGTGTAATGCATAACACACATGCATGCATTACAAATCTGAGGTAATTGGACATGTGTGGATGTCTGGGTCTTCCAATTGACCGTCTTGAAACACACGGTGCTAATTGGTGATCTGCTCAGACCAGGTAGTGCAGTCTCATGGCAGTATGTACATGTAGGGATTGTTGTTAATCATGTACATGTCACGGCTTCTGCTGTGCACACAGGTTATGGTGGTGGTGTGTCATCACAGTCAGGTGCTTGGTTTCTTTACTCGCACATGGATCTCACATGACAGCATGGGAGCCTACATGTGATTTGTAGTGGTAAAGAATATTTTGAGCTGATTCCCTTGTGAGCTGTTAGTGCTGTATACCATCTCCCAATCTGGCCAACAGTATGCCATGAGCTCCAGATATCGATATGGAAACAGGATCTTCTGTTTGAAGCCTCTTGAGGGTTTGATGTTGTAAACCCTGTGCCGAAGGCTGTCCTCCCTGCCTGGGTGTTTCCCCTGCCTTGCTGCTGTTTGCTCTGGTTTGGTCCAGCTGCAGCCTCCTCACCCACACCAGGCTTGGATCACATCTGGACGTGGTGGGTTTTGTTAGGATCAGCTCATGCCTGTTGTAAGCAACAACATGTTGCTAAGCTTCGAGCTTTCTCTGTGTATTTTGGCACGTAACCGGTTACCCCGTGCTGTGTTCTGTCCTCCTCAATCCTGACACACTCAGGTCTTATAACAGTGTCATTGGGTTATCCTCTATCTTTACCCGTGGCCCCCCTACATTCTGGAACACCCTCTCTTTCAGTACTCAGCCCTGTATGGCATAGATCATCGCCATACCCCAACAGACACACGACACTGCTGCCTTCACAGGGAAGGAACGGTTTCTCCCCTATGGAAAGTTGTTTTACTAAAAGGCAAAGAAACAGCCTACGATCAGTGAATGGTACAAGAACTTACAAGACTCTTTCATACTTCAAAGATATGTTCAGTTCATTGTCTTCTCAGGTCCTGCTTGGCATTGTTGTACACATGGGGACTACCCGTTTGTTTACACCTTACTCCTTACATTTCCAGCTTGACTTGACTTGACTTGACAATATCTTTAAAGCTACACATTTTTTAAAAGTTACACTGCCCAAAGCAGGTATCATTATCCCTCCTGAACAATTCTTTAAGGCATGAAAGCTCTGTTATTAGCCAATAGGAAAGGGTTTAACATCAAGTGGTTCTGGTCATTGCTCTGACAGTCACATGGTCCACTGTGATGTAACATTGGTTGTGTTTGGCTGTGGGTATGTCCATGCCCATGCTGTGTGGGCGGTGACACCCCTCCTCTAGCCGCCACTCCTCCCCCTCATCTCAGGAGGTCTCCTCTCCGTCCTGATCCTCTGCTTACTCCTAGCAGAAACACAACAGTTTCAGTGTTAGTCTTAATATTAGAACTAGAACTACATGTACAATGTATTGTCCCTATATATTCCAACATTCCTTTTGAACTATACAGTTTCCATAGTTATTTGTACCAGTCCCCTATGGTCAAATAACGCCAGGTCAACATTGTGTGTGACAAGTCTTATGTGAATGGTTCTCCAGAGTGAGATGCAAGTGGCCTGGAACTCACAAGGTTCTTGATGCATAGTAACTTGAAACAATCAGGATGATGCATTTAGGTTTAGACAAACCTCAATACTGGGAGAATCCTGCGTGTTGGTATGCCCTGTCCCCCTGGTAAGTGGAGTCTTGTGACAAGACAGCATCTGCCTGGGACTTGAACTCATCGCCCAGGTAGCTATCCTGTTAACGTCACACAACAGAGGTACCATTAGTTGCTGTTACAATAAACAATCAATCTGGATTCTGGGCTTTTCTGCTAATTTATCGTTCTACCTTTTCAGCAGTTTCACACCTTACATGAAGCTGAACAACAAAACAATTATTGACAACATTCATAACCCTCACAGTGCCTAGCTGAATAATTTGACAAAAAATCTTCAAAATATGAAGAAGGAAGTACTCAGTATTTCATAACTTAAGCCAATTACTTTGAAACACATGGTTGTTGATAGCATATTTTACTAACAAACACCAAAAAAGCAATCTGTCCACCTATGAAGAGGAACAACAAAGAACGTCCAGGTTACCTGGGAGAGTTCGGGCTGGGACAGGCCCGGCTGGGACAGGCCAGACTGACCCATCTGGGACGGCTGGGACATGGACAGGTGACCCTGGGTCAGGGGACCCTGGGAGAACGGCTGGGAGGCATCCTGAGAGGAAACAGGTTTTACACTCACGTACATATTCTCAAGAATACTTTCTGCTCATTCTGAAATCTAGTGCATCCAAACAGCAGGTATAATCTGTTTAAACGAGTGCTAGTGTGATGACAGTGTAAGGTGAAGTTGCTCACCTGACTGGACTGACTCTGCATGGAGTTGTAGCTGTTGTAGGTGTTCTTCTGCTGACGCTGGCCACGCCCACCCTTCCTGTTGGGCCCACGACTTACAGGTGGTCTCCCTGGAAAAAATAGGTCAGGTATACTATACATGTCTACATGTCCAACATCGCATCCTTTTATTAAGACTAAGAGGCAAAGACTGAAAAATATCATGGCAAACCAGTGATAGCTTCTTGCTGTTAAGCCATAAACAAATGATACCATGCCACAGAAACCATTGTGGAGAAAGCTAGTCCAAACAACATACAGCTCCTAAACACTGCAAATTCCAAGGCACCCTTTCCTGTGAGTTTATCTTGTTAAAGCTTGATGCTACAGCAGTACTGACTAACCTGGGACACCCTGCCCATAGTAAGGTCCAGGCGGGTGAGCTGGAGGCATGAACATCCCCACAGGGATGGGTAGAGCCATGCCTGCTGCCTGCGAGTGTTCACTGCTGATCATACTCATCTGGTCGTGTGGGCGGTAGTAGTCATTACTGCCATACCCTGGGCCTGGAGAGGTTACACACAGACATGTACAACATACACATTACAGTGTGTTGAAGGTCATATCCACCTTCATCAGCTGTTCAACATGGCTTCCTGACTGAAAGAAGATCTCATCTACTTTCAACGCTCTATCAGTCTCACCTACTTTTAATGCTCTCTCAATGTAACATGTATGTCACCACATGTAAGTTACATACACAGTATATTGCATTCATTGGCTGAAGGAAGCTACTCATGACCAACAGGAGAATATTGCCCTCACATAACTACATACTGCTAACACAGCACAGGTACATGTGTACGTTGAATGGGCTATATAGGTAAAATGTTGAAAGGAAGGCAGGAAGGGTCAATATCAGGATAAATTACAGTATTACAACAACAAACCATCGCAAGACTGAATTCATTACACAAAATAAGAATAAACCATGAGAAGACTGACCTCCATTGAATGCCCCTGACCTGTCGTATGCCCCCCCAGGGATGAGAGCTTCCCGAGCGTCCCACATGGTGGTGGACATGAAACGCCCTCCCGGGTTGGTCGGGTTCACCAGCTTACGGGGCTTGCTGAACTGAACCATGCTCTCCTTCAAGTTGTTCAGGGGGCCTACAAAACAGTGCAGGACAATTTGTTAAAACAAGTTGCGATGGCAGGTACCCGCAGTGGTAATGATACAGCACAGGATAGAAGGTTCTTCCTGACTGGTTTGTACAAGACATTGGGAATCCGTAACAACAAAACAGCGTCCACAAACATAACACCAGCACGTACCTTCTACCAGCACCTTCTGTTCCTTGTAATCCACCAGCAGGTTATTCCACAGAGGTTGCTACAGGGGAAAAAGATGACATCCAATGAGATATATATCATTACTACATTTGTACATGGAGGAACCGATAGGCACCACCCATCATTAACAAGTCATGATGTAATGATGTAATTAGTAATTAGTGACATTTTCTACAAACAATGCACATTTAAATTTGGAGGTTGATGAAGTTGTCTGTATTTAAAATTATCATCAATGTTGTTTCCTTACCTTGGACAAGACTTTTGGGTTCCCAACAATGATGATGCCATACCTGAAATAATATACAAAATAGTCTGCTTAAACAAGACATGTACACACAAAACCTCAACTGTAAATAAATCTTTTTCTGACAATCTGTATCAAGACTTGCTGAATTGCTCATTTCAAAGGCCTCCTGCTCTCACCTGGCTCTCGTCAGGGCGACGTTGAGTCGGCGAGGGTCGTTCAGGAAGCCGATGCCCTGGTGCTCGTTGGCTCTCACACAGGACAGGATGATGAAGTCCTTCTCTCGTCCCTGGAATGCATCCACACTCGCCACCTCCACTTCCTGGGGACAACAGTCATCAACTATCACACATGCATCATCTAGTTTTGCTGACGTACTCATATCACACTTCTCAATGGAAAGTCCAGCAAAATTAATCATGTCTTTACATATGTAATTCAGCACTATCTCCAGCTCTAAACTTTTGCCAACCTCTCAATTTGATGGAGCAAGGCTCCCTGTCAAAGCCATCTCTCCTATGAAAATTACTACCAATATCTACATTATACATTGTAATCCATTTTACAGGGCAAATTTCATATGGCTGCATACTAACTCTGTCAGATACACTCTCCTCCACAACAGACAACCTGATGGCTATAAGGCAGGAGAAACTGACCATGTACAACTTGGTATGCAGCTGCCCGCCAAACTGCATGTATTGCACCACAAATGCCCTTTGACCCTCGTACGGTGTGATGATGCCGATCTGGTCTGGCTTAACCCCTGCCCGTAGGAACTTGGTGGTGATCTTTTCCACATTGGAGGCCTCAGTCCTGGAAAAAGGACAAAGGAATTACTAAGATTCAAGAGTAGTTAAGTAATTAGATAATTATACGGTTGACTGACAATGAGTAATTGGTAAAGTGACTAAGTCAGTCAGTGACTGAAGTCTCACCTGTTGAGGTAGGATGTTCCTGAGCTGGCGATTTCCTCTTGTCCGCTGGTGGCATAGAAGAACATGGGCTTATCAGGCTGTGGCCAGGGGAAGTCTAACCCTTTCTTGGTGCGTTCAGCTGCAAGGCAAAGAACAAGACTGGTCTGTATCAAAGAGTTCATCATTCTAAGAATGGTGTTTCCTTCAAATTTTTAGATCGGAGCCAAATTGAAAGCTCCACATTGTCATACCCATCATGTGCTAGAATTTGCTTTTGAAAACATAAATTGCATAATTGTTAATGCTGCTTTCTGGACCCTCCAATTCTATGCTTTGTTGCTCGTTGGGAAAAATTGTTCTTCCTGCTTTCACTATTCTATCACCAGTCCTTGCAGCACATTCCTTGCCATGACTTACCAGCAGTCACCCCATTCTGCAGTGACCCTTCGTAGAAAATGTTGGATGGGAAGGCGCTGAGAGCAGGGTGCATACGGTACTGCACCTGCAGCCTGATTGGTCGGATGCCCAGGACGACTAGCCGTTCAAACAGGGACTGCGACAGTCCGGCCCGCGCCGCCTTTTTACACATCACCACAGGGCCCAGCTGGCAGTGATCTCCTACTAGGATCAGCTGGAACATTTCAAAATGTCATCATTAGACTTGCATATCTTTCATGGCCTGCTAAAGTATTGTCATTAAGCAAAAAAGGCATCTTTCTCATAAAAAATATACTTCAACAATTATTATCAAAAAAAATCTGAGAGAAAAAATGTTGTAAGCTGTATACATTAATGCAGCAATAACTGACAAGCTAGAAATGAATGGCCTGTAATTGTTGTATATCAGTTTCAGCACATGTATCTGGTATACATGTATATAGATTAGCTATGTCTGGTATAGCTAATCAGCCCCCATGTACTGCCAATGTTAATGCAGTCATACCTGCTTGCAGCCCAGGATGATGGGCACCATGCACTCCGGCTCCGTGGCCTGGGTGCTCTCATCCACCAGGACTGTGCGGAACTGGAACTTCTGCAGACGGGGGTCGCCTGCTCCCACACAGGTGCAGCAGATCACGTCTGCATGCTGAAACAACACAACATCGTCAGCAGTGGTCGAAATACTTTTTTTCAGTGCTCTGCAATATTGCAGAAGAGTCAAAATTTCGTCCTGCAATTTGGAAATACTTTCTGCAAATACACAATCCCCCATATTACAACCTTCTGAAACCAATAATGCCTATTTTTACATCATATATATATAATGGTATAGCTTTGTAAATCTGTAGCATTACTGAAATTCTTCAAAATATCACTCTTTTAAATATGTTCGGACCGTAAAATTTTATCGGTCCGGTCCACAAAAACCGAAACGTCGGTGGACCGGTTTTTTTGACCAGAACAAAAATCCATATTTGTTGTTACTGAATAACTGATGATCACTACATACAAAGAAGCCTGCCAGGAAAATGAAAATCCAGCCTTCAAATAAAAGAAGTTTACCTTAGTCTCCGTCTCTCTCATTTTGCAACAATATTTTCCCGTATTTTGGTACCGATAGTCATCTAGAAATCATAAAGGACAAGTCTACGGGCCGTGCTTGGTTCGGATCGAGCCGAAAATCACTGATTTTACACCATATGGTCACAACTGTGATGCACGTAAATTTTCACTCGAAATGAGAAATTACCGCCCAACAAAACGGACCATTAGGTTCCCAGTGCTGTATTTCTCTTTTGTTCATGGGATCAACTTGTTTTCTTTGCTTGAATCGTGCAAAATACCAAGGAAAAACATCGAAATTTCGGCAAATTAACGCCGAGGCGAGTGTGGTTTTTCGGAGGAGCCATGTTTCCTTTGCCGTGTTGCCTGCTGGGAAATGCTCAGCGAAAACTGCCGAAAATTGCCGAGGCAGTTGTCGGGTCCTCCTGGGAGACGAAATCTAACATCGGAAAATGGCGAGTGCCCATATTTCGTTATCGTCGCCTTTCGTCGCCTTGTCAAAATCGTTCAACTTTGACCCCAAATTTCCTTATATGGGACCATTACAGTCTGCTGGAAAACGCCGGCAGGTTCGTGCGGCGCAGGTTTTCGATCTATTCACAGCGCCACTGCTTTGCTAATTGAAAACTATTAAATCCGAAGCCTATTTTTTCCTTCTGCAAAATTGCAGATTGTAAGATTTTTTCTTCTGCAATCTTGAAAATCTATCTGCAAATTGCAGACTGCAGACGGGTATTTCGAACACTGGTCAGTATTCAACAACTACAATGTATAGCTTATGTACAGGTAGTTTTCTGTACACTTCATAGTCAGCTATAACCTATTATAGATATCACAGCTTGACATGAAGACTGACAACGTAAACCAGCAAAATATGCAACACAAGTGATGGAACAGACCTGTAGGAGTTCACGTTCTGCATTACGCTTGAGTGTCCGGTACCGTTTCTCGTCAGCTGATGAAAGCTCCCCAGTCTCATCCTTCAGCTGCTGCAGCTTCTGCAGTTCAGGTAGGCTGCGTGGGATCAAGATCAGACAGTCAAACAAAAATTCTGTCATGCCCTGCATGTAGTGAATGGCATGCTTTGAACTTTTTACACTGCAGGTTTTGTGTAGCCTGGGTACCATCCCCAGTAGTATATTCGCAAACTCTATAACTGGGTCTGGACTTGCACACATATAAAACGATTGGTCATGACGTCACGTAATGAGCTAGCCCGAGCAGCGGGGCTTCATTTGATTGGCTGAGCCTCAGAGGCGACGGCCAATGGCGCACCTGCATTATTCAAGTGATGTTTGTTGTTTTGTAAACACAGATCTTCGCGCGAGTGTTCCTTTTCTCGGTGCGTTCTTTTTTTTTACCGGTAGGACGCCCAAGACATCACGAACGAAATTATTCAATGCATCTTTTTGCTCATTTTTGAGCGACGATATTCCGTCTAAATCGTCCTAAACGGACGTGATTGCAAGGTCAACATCAACCTCCGTGAGCTGAGCGGCTTGTGCGTCAGCCATGTTGGTGATTTATCGCGGAAAGACTGACTACGGCTATATCATGTGCGCTTTAGCGTTCGGTTCGCCGTCGGACATGTTGATGATAAGGCGTTCGGACGTTCGAACGGACGCTAACGTCGCCGTTCGGACATCCGAACAGCCCTTACCTAATATGTACACACCCAAAAAAGGGCTTAGACGAGTAGGACCAATCAGCGCGCTCGTTCAAAATCTGAACGAATATTTAGACTCCAGACGCTACATATGTGTGCAAGTCCAGACCCAGTTATAGAGTTTGCGAATATACTACTGGGGATGGTACCCAGGCTAGGTTTTGTGAACATCAAAGGAGGTAGATCTACACATTCAAATCTTAAGTACAAATGTACAATTATTGAAGTCTCAGCTTTCATAATGTAATAGGCAACAAATTGAAAAATGGGGCCCTCAAATCCTCTTGACTATGGTTTAGTCTACAAAATCAGCCAAATAGAGCTTTGTCTAGATTGAATAAAGGCAAAAACAAACAAGTACATGTTGAGTTCTGACCTCTCCATGTTGCGGATCTGGTTGTGGAGTGCGAGGAATGACACTGGGGAGTCGATCGCCTCTCTGCTCTTGGCACACAGACGCACGACCTTTAACCCCGTCCTGTGGATCTTCTCGGTCAGCTGGTCCACGGCGATGTTGCTGGGCGCACAGACCAGGATCTGGCCGTTGTTCTGCTTGGCCAGGTGGTACACGATGGAGGCTGACGTCACTGTCTTCCCTGTACCAGGGGGACCCTGCAGAAAAACCCAGCAGGTCAGTCTCTAAAGTTCTCACTTGCAGGAACAGAGACCTTCTTGCAGTTACACAGTAAACAAAACAATTACAGTTTATCGTGATATCCATTAGTTGAAAAAGCAACTTATCTTACTGGATTCCAAAACATAACATTAAAGCGACAACATTACACTGCTGTACAACATAAATAAAAGAATTACTAATTATAATACATTGATTTGCTCTCACTTGAGTTACAGTGATTTGGTCTACATTGTTTTTGCATAGAAATACTTAGTGAGAATACTTAATGAAAAAGAAATAGTTCTTAATAAAAAAATTCCACCATTACATAGTGTTCCATAAGTTACCTGAATGAGGCTAAGAGGCCTCTGTAAGACAGTTTTGACAGCGTAGACTTGTGAATGGTTGAGCTCAGGCAGCCCTGGAGCTGAGAAACGTTTGGGCAGCTGAGTTTTCATCACCACATCCTCCACCTCATGACCAAGCAGCTTGTGGTAGATGTACCCTGACACTGACGTCTCATCTACTGCAAATGTCTTCATGGCAGCCTGCATTCTGTAGTGTGAAGGACAACAAAAATTGAAAAGTAATGTAAAGATTTCAACTTTCAATTCTTACAATTCTATAGAAAGATGTTTGGTTATCCCTAAGCCAAACCTTGAAATGAGAACTGAGTAAACTGATGTAGACACAGCACCTGTCAAAGGAGGTTGACTTCCAGACAAAGTCGATGGCAAAGTTGTGGGTCAGATCAACAGGTGCTCCAGCATTGCTGCGCAGCTCGATACACACATCTTCTGTGTAGTTATCTGGAACCTAGAAGACATAACATACACTGTGAGCAATATAGCAACATCTGTTAGGAGCACAGACCAACAGAACAAGATTTTTAAAAATATCCACCAAAGCTCCTACTTACTTCAGCATGCAAAATGACAAAACAGCACTTAGGGACTTGAATGGGTAGCTGACTAATTCAATCAGAATCAATTTTGTATCTTAGATACGAATACTCTTATGGTTCAGCGGTTTACAAAAAGGACTGTGCTGAGTAAACAGAAATTTGCCAACTGTAAATCTCAAAATATTGGAAGTGTTTTTAAGTTTGTGAATTTCACAGTGAAAATCACTACACCTGCAAACATTTGCTCTGTCTTCCACAATTACTACCAGTGCTGCAAAAGGTGGCACAAACTCTTGCACAAAATCCAAGTACGGGGAACTTAAAATGACTTGACTGTACCTTGACGACATGTCCAACCTCCTTCCACTTCGGCCCCAGCTCTCCTTCATACCTGATGCGGAGTTCGTCTCCAGGCATGAGCCGCATGTCACTGTCAGTCTTGGGCATGGTGAAGTACGCCAGCCGCTTCTTGTTCAGACCCAGGTCCCAGCGGACTGTTATGTTGGAGTGGGTCTAAGGAAAAATAAAAGGGAAGACTTGGCTCAATACAGATCAAATGTTGCCCAGTGATTGTTTTCAGTAGAAGCAACCTCTAGGCAGTATAGAGTAAATTCTCATGTATAGTCATGCTTTCTCTAGGATGTTTTTCTGTTAGAAAGCTAATTTTTTGCATGGTGCATGATCCTGTACCTGAGACTCCTTCAGTTTCCTGTCGTAGTCAGCCTCCAGCTTGACCAGAGGGCCCAGGATGTTCTGGTACTGGTAGGCGTCCTCGTATCGCAGAAGCACGGCCTGGGGCTCCTCATCTACGCCGGGCTTCTCCAGGTCCTCCAGGGTGGCATTAGGGTTTTCCTGTTAGGTATACAAGTAAGTACATCATGACCAATGCAATCAGAGATGGCAGATTCGTTATGGGAGGAAGTATTCTGCATTTGTTGGCAAATGTTGCTAGTGTTCTTAGTTCTATACCTTCCAGATCTCCTCCAGCTTGTTGATCTGCTGTGCCGTGATCTGGCGAGCCCGCAGCTGCTCGTGCTCCGACGGCACCTTGACCAGCCAGGGCAGGAAGCAGCGGTCCTGGATCAGGGGCTGCCACTGGGTCTGGTCCCAGTTCATGTCCTTCAGGTTGGACTGGGTCGCACATGGTTGCCTGTGGTTACAAAGGGGGTTGTCATAGAATTCGAAATAAGTCTTTCACAAAACCATGTCATTCAGTACCAATCTGCTCTGAAACCTTCTATTTCAACACACATATACTGTAAATCACAATTTTTCTGCGGTACTTTTTATATTCACAGTTTTCGTGGCCACTTCTGAACTGTGAACTTATCATTACCGTGAACAAATAATTCGCCAACTTTTTTTTGCTGCGAATGTACAGTTCTGCAATCTCCATTTTTCTGACTGCCAACCTTTGCTCCGCAAACATAAAGTGATTTACAGTTACTGTATTGCTTCCCCGCAAATATTAAACCAACAACGAAGTCAAGCCCTAACAGAAGAATAACAGACTGCTTGTTGAAACGGGACTTACCGACACAGAAGCACCACGACTGAGTCAGCCTTGGCGGGGATGAAGCCCAGCAGGAAGACGTTCCGACAGCCACAGTTGTAACACTCCAGCACCGTCTCTCCCAGGGCACCGTCCTTGTGCAGGGTCACCTCTTTGTGCTTGGCCCTCACCAGGTGGTTGATGATGTGGCTTAAACATAATCATATACACATCTCAACTTGACGAAACTTTCAAACTTTCATTTTGATTCAACTAGATAGATTCCATCCTATACATACTTCAAACAAAATATTTACTACTATATCCTTCTTAGTTTAACAACATGGATCATTCAGGCAATATGTTCTCACTTCTGTGATATAGTGCATCTTCTGTCCAAATTGTTTGGCCAAGGTCCAAAATACTAGTAGTACATGTACTACCTAGTGCAAGAAAAATTGGAGATGTGCAGGTAATTTGAATGTACAGTCTATACCTGAGCCTAACTTGCATCAGCCCAGGTAAGGGGTACATAAATGTAGGTGTTACCGCCTGTGAAATGCTAAATATAGAACCGAAATGGTGTTGTTACAGTTCCCACTTTGATCCATGCTCCAAAAAGAAAATCTAATTTTCCAGCAGAGCGGTGCAGGTAAGATTTGTCTGGTGCTGCTGCAGCAGGAAGAGCCTATTTCAATTTGGAGGCAGCCCTGATTGGCCCTACCTGCCAGATGTGTTTCCACGGCCGTTACAGAACCATTTCTTGCACATCCCACACATCACCACACAGTTGGGGTCGTGGATACCACAAAACCTGCAGGAGGAAGGCACAATCAACATAACATCTCCTTCTTACTGCAAAATAAATCAAGTAACTGGAAACTTCTCTTAATAGAGAACTCTTTAGAGACAAGCACCAATACTTACAGAGACAGTGCTTGAGTGTTACTACTGTGGATGTTGGAATGTCTTTCTCATGTTTTTTTTCTTTAGAGAATGTTTCCAGTTCCTTGATTTATTTTGTATTATATTATATATTTTGCAGGACAAACCTTATTCATTACTGTTGCAACATTTTAGTGTTCAAGGTACATTATACATTGTACATGTGTGTATATGTAGTTACACATTAAATGACTGCAACAGAAATTAGGTTTCCCAGACACACTATTATTTTAATTTTCAACCAGCTAACATTAAGAATGATGAATATGTCATTAACATGTATCTTATACCAGAGCTCGCAAAATTTTCCATAACTGAAGAAAATTGATACATTGTTTCCAGCTTATATTTTGACATTTGACATTTGGGGGTCCAACATGTGCAAAGTCAACTTGCAACCAGAATACAAATTGGGAACGGTACGATAGAAGTATAGGATTTTACAGTGGCTTCTCTCGAATATAGCTGTTACTGTGACAATAGGGAAAAAAACAAGAAAAATCTAATCATTTCTAATATTTGTTTCAACCTACCAACATACCAAATAGCATGAAGATCCATCCATGACTTCTCAAATTATACTGTTCACAAACAGACAGACACACATACCTAAGATTAATTATTGGAACAAATATGTATTACAGAATATACATACTTGCAGGCATGATTTGGCAGGTCCTTGGTGTAGTAAGTGTCCTCCTCTTCTTCTTCCTCAAAGTTGAGTTCTCCCATGGCCTGTGTGGCAGCTCCGATCCCATCGTCCAGACCATTCTGCAGGGAGGCGTCTTGTC
Organism: Branchiostoma belcheri; assembly: GCF_001625305.1. Taxonomy (NCBI): domain Eukaryota; kingdom Metazoa; phylum Chordata; class Leptocardii; order Amphioxiformes; family Branchiostomatidae; genus Branchiostoma; species Branchiostoma belcheri. The sequence continues at coordinate 547,343 of NW_017802614.1, read as the reverse complement.
CATTCACCTACAGGAAGGCAGGATTCTGATTCAAAGTCTTCCTTCACAATCACATTTCTTCCTAATTGTATGTATTTACTGCTCTGGCTGTGAGAGACATATAGTTTGTATCAGTATAGCAAATGGCTAGCCCTGGGAATGGGACAATAGTCAATACACAAAATACAATGAAACATAACAATTAATCTACTGAATCTACTTAACGATAAAGGTCATAAATATCAGAGAGAAAGGTCAGAGAGGTTAGGCTCAACATTGATTGACAGTATTGATACAGATGCTGTAACAGATTACAAGCTCAAAAATTATGCCAAAATTTTACCAAAAGGGGATCCTCTTTACCCAAGAAGGGTATCATGCCACACACCCCAATCTGACTCAAAATCAAATTAAGCAATCAATGGCGCAAGTCTAAAATAATTATTGAACTGATCTTCTCTTGTGCAATTGGATAACTACAATTATTCCAGCTCCTTTTCCTCTGCTACCACCCCTCACCCTTCCACAGTACCTCAGCCATCTCACCATTACCCTGATGAGGCCACCTGCTACATGTATAGGGGAACTCAAGGCCTTTGGGACGACATACTGCTGACATTCTAATGGTCTCATCCCTGCATCCTCCATTCTTTATACCAAATAGGTTGACAGTTGACAGTATTTTACAGGTTTTTGTGAAGAAATCCTAACTGAGGATAAATGTATTTACCTGCAAACTTAGCTGTTTAAGCAGGTGTGTTATGCTAAAGGTCAGGTGGGCCGCTTGACCAATCCACTACTGGTAATTAACTGTTATATATCTTAAGCAACTTTGGGTCTGATATACATGAAATATAAGTATTGTGCAGGAACATATTACATGTATGTGCCTAAAGCCACCATTCCAATATCCTTCCCCCAACACCCTAGAGACATACTCTTGTACTTTTCATAATCGTATATTTCATGTCATCAAATATCTGTAGGATTAACAGACAGAGAATAAAGATAACTAATCTTCTGTCAATTTCTTCAGTACGAGAATAGGATACTCTATCAGCCCATGTTCTGTACATTTGACTCTTTCTAAAACAATTTCATCATATCCAAAATCTAATCATCTTTTGTTTGGGCACCCATCTGTTTGTTATTTTTATTTTTTTGCCATTCTTTATTTACTAGTAGCAGTTTTTCCTTAGACAGAACTAGGACATGATTGCAATTGTTAATTTAAAAGAATGACATTGTGCATAATGCAGCAAACATACTGCAGTAAAACATATATCACAAATCCCATATCATAATCATAATTTTGTTTTCTGTAACATATAGTGCTGCCAAGATGTGTTTAGGGATCATTTTGGGACAAAAAAATATACAAGCATTCAGGAAGTACCTTGTTTCTGCTTGTATTCTTATTTTGACCAACTGACCATTTATCATGTCAGGAATATGGGATATTGAAATGACTTCAAGCCAAGGATTCAACCTGCAGGTCACATTACAATGTGGAGCACATTTATGCATCACAAGTCCCCAATTAATAGCCTGTCTGACATGTACAAATGTCTGGATGTTAAATATTATAGACAAACCATGAAGCTATGACAAGATCCACCATTAACTATGCACTGATTCGCAATGTAGATATTGTTAGATACAGATGTACATGTAGACACAAGGCTAGTCTAATTTGCTTCATGACAAGTCCAAGCCACTGATGAAGACAGGGCTTGTAATGATGTCATTGAGACATTGTTGTGAAGCTTGTGGCTTAAGAGCATCTCTGTTGCCAACATGAGCATAACGAAAGCTTTACATCCATACTGGCAGTCATTCTGTCAAACTGCACAGCCGATGGTAGATTGTATGCGAAGATTTGGTAATAAAGCGCTCACCTTCCTGGCCATGGTCAGCCTGAGCCATCACTGAGCTCTCATCATCAGCAGGTTATACAATAAGGCCTGAGGAGGCCCCCGCAAAAATGATGGAATTCCCCAGACCTCAACATTGCCAATTCAACTCCTGTTAGCACTCCGCTGCCCTTACAGCGGGACACATGAATCATGCCACTGTCTTCAGGGCAAGGGATCTCAGACAGCCTACATTTGTATATACAAGCTGGGTTAGTCTATGTCTTGACTAGGGGGCCAAATCTACATGTAAAAACTAAACCAAAAAAGGATTTTTTAAGGAATAACTGCTATCTAGGAATGTGATTTAAAACATTTACAAGTAAATACCAAATATATATACCATTTACCTCCCTAACAATGACCTTTGAGTAAAAATTGACCATCTTGATTTTTTTAATCAGACCTTAAGGCCACACCAACTTATTTTGTTGGTTCTCGGATTTTTCAGGAAAAATATGAAACGACTGCAAAAAAATAAATAAATAAAAATAGGACTAGGCATCAAATGATAGCCCCAACTGCTATGATAGGAGCCATGAAGTCAACACACCAGGCTGGTTTGTACTTCAAACAATGAAATTCAAACTTTAAATCAAACCAATGCATTGATAGCTGAACAACGGTAACAACTCTGAAGACAAGGGACTTACAACTGTGTACCAATCCTTAATTTCATAGCTGATTTGCAAAGAAGACAAAAATACATATATTTCCATTAAACTACTCCATATTTTATAGGATATAGAGGGTCAAAATGGACCTAAGTAATAAACATCAAGATAAAGCAAAGCAACGTAACTAAAAAAAATTACTAATGGATTTTCATGATTCTTACTAATTACTTGATGCTTGAAGTTGAACATAGGAATGCAAATCAGTATTACAGTTGCATGCAAAATTATTCAACCCCTCTTGTATTTTGGGGAATTTTGTCAAAATAAGGAAAATTACAACTGTAGAACATGCCTAACTCATATAAGTGATTAACATATAGTTAATTACAATTTAATATCAGAGAAAAAGTCAATATTATTTCATAGTTCATCTGAAATGGCAACTTTAATACAAAAAGCAAGTGGCAAAATTATTCAACCCCTATACAACTCATCAGCTAGGGTTGATTATGGAGAATCACAACTAACATGCCACGTCCAAAAACACTAGTAATGCAATGAGGTAAGATGTGCATGTCCATAGTATTTGTATTATCGTGTAATTTTCCACCAAATGTGTAGTATTACACGCTTTGTGTCATTACTGCTCACATGCCTCTTGCTGGCAAAGTGGTGAAGGCAAGAGAGTTGTCCCAGAGGTTTAAATAGGAGATAGTAGCATTACACAATTAAGGTAATAGATATAAGAGGATATCCAAGTTCTAAATGTTCCCAGAGACACCATTTGGAGCATTATTCGCAAGTTCAAGGCATCTGGTACTGTGGCCACACAGGGAGGTCATGGACGAAAGAAGAATATTTCATCAGCTACAGCAAGATTCCTGAGAAAACAGGTGGACAAAACCTCCAGGCTTACTGCAAAGGACCTGAGACACAACTTGGCTGGAGGGAGAAGTGATGTTTCAGGCGGTACAGCATGCTGCACACTTCATGCTGAAGGGTTCAATACCAGAGCCCCAAGACGCACACCGCTGCTGAAGCCAAGCCACAAGAAAAGTTGCTTCCAGTATGCTGAACCCAGACTGTAAAACCCACAGAACTTTTGGGACACTGTGGCTGATGAAGCAAAACTTGAGTTCTT
>NW_017802614.1:493473-543673 GCF_001625305.1 Branchiostoma belcheri | reverse complement strand
GAGATGGAGATATTCGCCAACAAGGAATTGGCCGAAATCCCCAAATAGCACTGCCAGAATATCATGACAATCTATCGTTCCCGTCTGCAACAGGCCATTGCAGTTACAAGGGTGCTGCACGAATTTCTAGAGGAATCCTCGTAGGGGGTTGAATAATTTTGCCACCTGCTTTTTGTGTTAAAGTTGCCATTTCAGATGAACTATGGAATAATATTGACTTTTTCTCTGATATTAAATTGTAATAAACTATCTGTTAATCACTTACATGAGTTAGGGATGTTCTACAGTTGTAATTTTCCTTATTTTGGCAAAATTCTCCAAAATACAAGAGGGGTTGAATAATTTTGCATGCGACTGTAGTTGTAACTAATAATTTGTATATCCATTTGAAATTTTGCCAGGGTAGAGGAAGTCAGCCAAGCACTTTCTGCAACTCCTTCCATCTCCCCCACTCTTTCCCTTCCTCAAGTCAAGTCTTCCCCCCTACCCCACTCTTACCCTTTCTCAACTCTTCTCTCCTCTCCCACTCTAACCCATCCTCGAATCTTACCCTTCCCCACTCTTACCCCTCCTCAAATCTTTCCCCCTTTCCCACTCATCCCCTTCTTCAACTTTTCCCCCTCCCCCACCCTAACCCCTCCCCAACCCTTCCCCCTACCCCACTCTAACCTTTCCTCAAATCTTCCTCCCTCACAACTCTAACCCTTCCTCAAATCTTCCCCCCTGCCCACTCATCCCCTTCTTCAACTCTTCCCCTCCCCACCCTAACCCTTCCTCAACCCTTCCCCCTCCCCTACTCTAACCCCTCCTCAAATCTTCCCTCCTCCCCAGTAACTCTTCCTCAACTCTTCCACCCTAACCCACTCTAACCCTTCCTCAAACCTTCCCCCCTCCCCCACTTCCTGTTATTGTTGTGCGTTATCAACATGTCATGCAGCTGTTCTGCCTTAGAAGTCTCCCATGCCCCTGAAGCATCGCCAAAAAAAGAATAATTATCATTTCACATAGAACATTGATCATGTCCACCGCTATGATTGCGTAAGGGTGGATCAGATTCAATATTGAATATTGACTGGCATGTTACAATGAAGTGCATGAAATATGAGTATTTACAACATGGACCCAATTATTACAAATAGATGGCATAAAATCCTACATATATCTGCATCATTAGCAGTAAAATACAGTGCAAAAACTTATCAAATCAAATTGACAATGAATACAACAGCTATTAAAAACATTCTAAAATCAGTATTAACAGAAGAATAACATCATAAAAACGTTCAAAGCTCAACCCCAGCCAATTATTTGTATATCCATTTCTAGATTATGTTTGCACAGGTATTCGCTATCAAGCTGCTAAACAGTAGATCAGTAGGATGGCAGTTAGAACTTAGATATGCTGGGTACTGAATATCTGGTCTGTGTGACAAACTCTCACTCAGTACCAGTATGTGACAACTTTCCAACAAGTTCTCAGGGGAAACTACTGAACAAACAACAAGAGGCTAGTAATGAATTGCTTGGAATCAACAAGAATTCAGAGATTTTAAACATAGTACAGGGAGCATTTACAATTTTTGTGAATTTAATTATAGGCACAACCAATGCAAAGAGATGGTCTGACATACTAAGTTCAAGGGGCCAAGAATAGAAACCAGACTGAGAGCTTGTCCTGACAAGCCCAGGATGAAGTGGGCCAAAGTGGACACAGTCTGCAAGGAGACCATTTACATGTAGACTGCTAACTTGACCTTAAAAGCATCCAATGCAATTTCAATGCAAAAATATTCTGGATGAGGAAATCTGTCTGATATTGAAACATACATTTCCTACCACATTTTCATCGATCATTTAACTTTTTAAGCATTCAAAATGCATCATTCTCGCCTGCTTGATAAATTATGTGAGGAGTCCCTTTATTTTTTGGTACCACTGATTACACCCTACAGACAAGGGCCTGCAGGACTGTCCTGACTCCTGATTGTACTGTATTGGTGGTATATTTTCATGGTTTACACAAGTTTGGCACTGGTTCATATCCCGGGAGTCAGTAGACTCGACCATTTGCCCCTTTGTGTTTCAGTGGTTCCCACGTTGGCCCTATGAGTAATGGCAAAATGTGCTAGCCTGGGCGCCATCCTCTGTAGTCTCCATGGTAGGCTACAAGCTAGCGACATTAGGGAGCTGGCAGAAACTGTGGAGGATGGCACCCAGGCTAAAAATGTGCTGCACACTGATCATGATAAGAAAGCACTGATGAGATCAGAGAAAGTATTGCGAACATGCAAACGTTGACAAAGTCCTTAAGAACTTCGCGATTACGGGATTGTAAAGGTATGGCGGTGCCCAATTTGTGAACGCTAGGCGCTATCCCCAGCTTCAAACGGCCGGCATCGCTGTATTCTACGATGGACTAACAAACTAAGTGTAGAAATCACTTTTCTGATATGCCACGCATGGCGTAATGACAAATTTTATTAAATCTCTTAAGTCCGGACCTTTATAATTTTAGCCTTGCAGTTAGTGCATTGGGTCTGTGGGGTGGCAGGTCTGGGTTCAGTGCTGTTCGAATCCTGGGAGCCAGGAGACTCTGCTACTGTTACTCGCCATTTAGTATGTTTCAACTCTCTCCTCCAAATTTGCAAGAACCATCTCGAATTTGAACAACCTTCCACATGAGGTTACAGAATTAGAGATTTCACAGCCAGGGTATATCAACATCTGCAGCTCGACTTACTGAACACCAACGCCCTTCCTCCTGTATGCGTGAACTACTGCCACATAGGAGAGTTGGTCAGTACCTCACCACAACCGGAACTGTGCAGGGTTGTGTCTGGATGCAACGTGCGTAAACGTGTGGTCTAGTTATGCAACACGTCTTGTTTTCAATCGTTCTCCGATGCCCTGAACAAAAAGACAATGACCAAAAGAAGACGCCATTCGTTTTCGTTACCTGACTGTGAAGATTCTGGTGCTCCAGCTGACTTGCCTGACTCTGCGTCTGAGTCTGGGAGGGGAGGGTGAAGTCCGTGAAGTCGAACTCGGTCCCTTGCGTGTCCGCTCCCATAAGCAGATCGTTCTCCTCGGTTTCTAGGAAAGTTAGCGACTGAGAACTGGGTCCATACGCCTCGACGCTGCTCATTTTGGTGTCTTTTATATTTCTACTTATATACAGAAATCGTTACTTTGTGTAGATATTTACAAAACGTCTAAATTTCTGGAAATACACGAGGAAATATCGAAAAGAACTAAACGAAACCGTCACAGATTCCACGACACTCCCGCCATTTTCACACAGATTGATGATGTAATAGAAAATTGTGTAAAGGGGAGTCACTTTCAAAGGGGGAACAACATTTTATGAATACAATAATCAGAGAGAAAAATATAACCTACCCATATCATACAATAACAATACATCGTATAATTTCATTTATTTAAGTTTTAAAGTATATTTTGATCATTTCTGTATCTAATCACATTTAATCTAGATTTTCCCACCCCCATTCTGAAAAGTGTACTCCCCTAAACGTCATCAGAAATGGTGCACAATCCGGTCACTGGGGCAGGTAAGCGCTCGTGGACATCTTTCTTGAAGATAGTTTATGAGAAAATTTTACAGTTTTTCGTGAAATATAAAATCAATACCTAATCTAATGCTGTTCTCTAACATGAAGCAGAGAAGATGGGCCTTAAACGAATGATGTGAATTTTGTTGAAATGTGTTTATTTCTCATTTTTGCGAAGTTGGTTGACGAGACTAGAGGACTGATCATGACAGCTCCTTTCGCGGGCTCCCCAAATTTTCGGAAATTCCCGAAAGCTGCTGTCGCAAAATTACGATAGAACGTTAAATATGTAACAATAATCTGCAAAACTACATAATTTATTTCAGTGATAGATAGGGCTCGAAATCCCCTTCAATCATTTGTAGAGAATTTTTTAGAAAAAAAAAAAGAAGATTCCTGGAAAAAAAATGCAAGTAGTAAACAACTTTTTTGCACATTTTTTGTTGGGCTAAAAATAAATACAGGCAGGATATTATAGTATTACAGTATTGCATTAAGATGTTGCAGGAATTCTCTAACTTGCAGTCTGATACATGTGCATGATTTAGCCCATACAACAGTTGTGGCACAGTGCATAGAAGCAATGGCAACATTTACTTATCCCACACTACAGTGTGGTTACACCGGAACCCCAATTTCTGGGTGTCGACAACTTCCCAACACTCCAGCCTGGCAGACCAGACCAAATCTTGCATTTGCAAACCTCTACCAGACTAACAACGTGGGTTTAGGAGCAGTGCAGTTTAGCCGAATGTTGAGAATAATTGGCCAAGGGAGTTTGGCCACTGTAGAGTTACTAATAATTTACCCAGAGGGAGAAATTAACCTTCCTGCAGACTGAGTCTACTGGCCAATTATTCTTTCCTACTTTACCGAATTCTATGATCCGTACCCCTGTAGGAAGGCCTGGTGGAGAGTAAGCGATCAGTCCGATTCTGTCCCCATGCAAAGTGATACTCTCATAAAATCTGGCTGATTATCAAAAAACTATTTTTGATAAGGAATGATAAATCAACAGTTGATAATTGTTCATGGAATCCCAGGGACCTCCCTAAACAATGGAGCAGTGGAGCTCCTCCACCCAGTCCTTATCTCAGCTCCACCCTGTTAATTTTCAAAACTAGTGTTTTTACACCCTTTTCCAGGGTTCTTTGGTCAAATTTACCGATATTTCGCACCCTCCTCCATTCTGTCCTAAATTTCTGGGGAGATCCCTGAATCCTCAATGTGTAGATAGCCTTATATTGTTAGCATATATTTTGTTCTTATGTTAAACTTTAACTTTAAGTGAAGATAGATTTATCAGTTATGCCATTACAGCACATGTACACTCTATTTTCAGAGATTTGAGCCCTCAAAATTTCTGGTGAAGAATCTTGGTCAGGAACAGTTGTCGGGATGTACAGCAATATCCAAGCCCCGCCATTCCCGTACAATCCCCTCGTACTCCAGGCCATGCATGCACAGTTGTCTCGCCCACCTCCCACACCGAGGGAACTCATCGCACTGGAGCTGAACATGAGACAGCAAAAGTGAGTTTAAAAAGCTAGTTAAGTTACTGTTTGATTCTCATTCATTTTCTATCTTTGCAGTATGGATAAAAATCTGAGGATACAAAGGGCGAGGGTTTGAGCCAGTGTCAGAGCCACACTCTGGAACGATTGTTAAGGGTTAGATATGTCTATTCAGATGGGTCTGTAAGCCAGCAGCCTTGTGTAGAAGACTTTGGCCTTTAATATGTATGTATTTGTATTTGTAACATGTCATATTCATTTTTATGTTCCAGAGGAATGCAAATAACAGGGATGACAACATGTCCTCTCAGAGGAATAAAGTAAGTTTGCTTTTAGATGGCTTTTTTCTCTTGCTGTCTATTGGTTCACTTGAGTCCAGTATAACCAATCAGTTTTTCTCACTAACCCTCATATTTGTTTCTTGCAGACGTCGACATGAAGTGGAGACGATGGACCCAAAGCGACAGTGTTTCCAGGCTCCTCAGCTGCAGAACAACAACCTGCAGTTCCACGCACTCCCTCAGCACCACCTTCTCCTCCAAAATGTCATCAACAGACAAGTGACCAATCAGAACCCTATGCATAATGCTACAACTTTAATCAATCCACAGCTTCTTTACAACAGGCTACATGTTCCTGAAGCACCAAGCAATCAGCTACCAGCATATAACGGTGTGAATGTAAATGAGCAGCCAGTGTCAACTGCACAGGCAGTGACTCTCAATAACAACAGGCCGATCGCCACTAGAAAACGACTAAACGCAGTCAGCACACCACCAAAGAACCACAAAGCTGCCAAGCAGATGAAAGTGGACGTCACAGATAAACCCTCAGGAAACTGCCACAGTAGCAATGTCAGGGGCAATATTACTCAGAGAGCAGTTCTGACCTGCAGCTGCCACTCATTCCAGAACCAGACAACAGTCCTGACCTCAAACAACTGGACAAGGTAATCTACTTTTCATTTCCTTAAAACATGTAAATACCTCTCATCTGCTTTATACAGTGTGTACAATCTCGTTCCTGTTTAGATGGGCTATGTATTAATCAAGACATGTATTTCTTGGTCTGCAGTTGTCCCTTCAGATGCTGGAGCGGTACCAGGCCCAGAGACAATCCAACTATGACCTGCAGAGGAAAGTTCGTCTCCAGGATGCCCTCACTGACATCATACAAGGAGTCATTCCACGTGAGTACTGATATGGGGAGGACAGAAGGGATTCAGTCTGTAAAGCATTGGTCTGTAGTTGTTGATAGTAAGAACTAAGATTGCCTTCCCTGTAAAAGCACTGTCGTCAATTATGGAAGTAAACAAACAGTTAACGTTGATTCGCATCAGATGTCCATGTCTGTCCCTCTCAGACTCCTCACTCTACCTTGTTGGGTCATCGCTGAACGGGTTTGGAAGTCACGACAGTGATGCAGACATGTGCCTCATCCTGGCCAACAGGAGATACGTGAGTCCTAGCCTTTGTCATTTGCTTCCTGAACATACAGAAAGATCTTATGGCCATTCGTCATAAGATCAGATACAGAAAGATCTTATGGTCACTCGCTTCCTGAACATACAGAAAGATCTAATTGCAGATCAGATATAAGCTTTATATTTTTTCTTCTACACAACCAAGTTCTTCTTACCTGGAAACATTTTGGTCGTCCTTCTGCTACCTTCCTCAGTACAATACTGGCTGAAGCTACTTCTTGCTGCAGGATGATGCTGCAATGAGAAGAATGTGGTCCAAAATGTCTCCAAGTTTTTATCCCCCCCTAGTCTTTTACCATCTAGATCGCCTTTTTTCTTACAGATTAACCAGAGAGGAGAGGCACGAGAGATCCTAGCTGTTGTGAACAAAGCTCTCCGAATCTGTCGTAAGTCAGAGTTCTTTTGTTTTAAAATTTTAAAAAATCATCCCAGAATCATTTCTTTCAGTGTTGACTTGATGATTAGTTGTCTAACAATGTAATAGACATCATTGAAAGTTGTATTTATGTAAGCCAGTAACAATGGATCCAGGTTCCTCATTGTTATCTTGCATATTGACAGCCTTCATTCAGCGACCCCAGCTTATCCGAGCCAAGGTTCCCATTCTCAAGTTCAAGGACTCAGTCAGGTTTGTAATCATCTGCTCTGTTATTTCATACATTCTTACAATCAATTACTATATGGGTATAGGGCTAGAGGCCTTGCTGTGTTTGTGGTTTGGTCTTTAGTCTAGTAGAAATGTTATTCAGTTTTAGCTTATTAATTCAAGCACACAATGGCGTATCACATTTTAGATTTTGATGGATAACTTTATGAATTGATTTCAACTACCTTTGATTGCTGTACATGTATGAAGTAATTGTTAGCCAGTGATGCTTGCTGTTGAGTTCAACCACTAAGTTGTGTTGAACTCAACAGCTCTGTATGTCTAATCATTGTTTGTTTTTCACCTCCAGCGGTGTGGAGTGTGATGTCAACATCAACAACCTGACTGGTGTCAGAAACACCTTCCTTCTACAGGCGTATTCTCGACGTAAGCTCAACTACTCAGAGTCAGGATTGTGGTGGCTATGAAAAAAATGTTCTCTGCTGCTTGTGGGGGACTATTGAAGGATGTTGTAAAACTGAGGGTTATTTATCCTGTTTTTATACATGTACGGACACGTACAAATACATTTTGTAGCTTTTGATCACAACATGTTGCTGGGTTTGGAGTACATTGTTGCTGCATGTCAGGAAATATAAGTAAATAATTACACTGTAGATGCATGAATTTCTTTGGCAGTCCATGGTTCTGCTGCCATTTGGCAAACTGGTAGCCTTGGTGCCATCCATTTTGAAATGGGATAGCAAGAGCAAGGAGCCCTGTTACAAAACAGATGGCACTCAGGCTGGCAAACTGGTCCTAAGACTTTGTTTTAAAGAATGTCTGCTGTGTTGTGTTGTGTGCAGTGGACTGGAGAGTACGGCCCCTGGTGTTCCTGGTGAAGCTGTGGGCAGGTGCACAGGGGATCAATGATGCCAGCCAAAGTACACTGTCTTCCTACTCACTAACACTCATGACTCTGCACTACCTGCAAGGTAGGGACAACTCTAGTACTGTATGTCATAATGCTGTAATTATATGTGTTCTCATGGGTAACTTGAAAGAATACAAATTGAGTGTTTTTCTTTCATGAAATAAAAAAGTGGTAAAAATTATTCTTTGTATTCAGTCCTATTTGTGATGTGGTGACTGAGTATACATGTGTTATGGTCATGTTGAAGTTATTGGCCAACTTTATTGATGATTAAACGTACTGATATTCTATTCTCTTGCAGTGGGCTGTTCAGCGCCAGTCATTCCGTCCATACAGAGGGATTACCCAGTCAGTATTTAAACAGTTTCTTTGATATTTCATACTTGTGTTTTTACATTAATCCAGTTATGAAGCACATATTTGTCACAATATGGCATTATGAACCACAATGTACTTCTCGCTACATGTAATTATACACAGATTATGTTCCTTTCAGATTTAAACACAAATGTTTTAACTGTAAAAGATTGAATAATTCCTAAGTTTCCAATATACATTACCTCTTCAAAACCTCAACATAGAGAGATGGGTATAATTCTTTGACTATTGTTGACATGAGAACCTGTGCTTGTGTAGGAGCTGTTTGCCCTGCACCTGACAGTGGACCAGCTGGAAGCCAACGTGAGCCGGGTTCCCCCGTACAAAACTGCCAACACACAGTCACCAGCAGAGCTGCTCAAGGGAATGCTCAGCTACTACACAAATGTGTTTGAGTAAGTTGGTTGCTTTTTTGACTATCTCTAACGGTTAGGTGCATAAAGTACATGTTGTATTTTTAGTACTTTTTTGGGGTAGCCTTTTTTGTATTTTAAGATATACAAGTACATGTGTCTATTAAATTATCATGGAAGTTTGTCTGTGTTGGTAGTAATTATAGTACAATGCTGAACTTTATTCCAACACAAGGGTACAAAGGATAAAATTTTAAGCGACCACTGTCGTCTTCATCAGGATGAACAGGCATCTCTTGTTTTTGGCATCCTTAAAGATGTCATCCTTTGCTATTTAACTGAATGTAACAAATGTATTAATACATGCCCCTGAACCTGCTGTTGACAGTTTTGAGGAGGAGGTCATCTCTGTGAGGCTGGGCGTCAAGCTGAGGAAACGTGGCCTGCAGGATGACAGGGAGTGGCGGGAAAAATTCATCTCCATTGAAGGTTTGAGCTGTCAATTTCTTTTGGATATTTTGATAAAAAGAGACTCTTTATGAAGCACAAACATACAAATTTTATCCTAGCAGAACGTTAATATTTTATTTGATCGTGCAAACACTACGTAGAAATTTAAAATTTGTATCAGTGTCCTGAAGAGCAATTCATTATATGTAATGTCTTCCTGTAATGCCGTATGATGACTCTTGAATCTGTTCACATGTAGAGCCATTTGACCAGTCCAACACAGCTCGGGCAGTGTATCAGTACCCCAAGTTTGAACTGATCAAGAAGGCCTTCAGTAAGGTATGTACACTATAATTAGTGAGTTTAAGCTATGATATGACCATGTTATCAAAAACACTTATGTTATTCATATGAAATATTGCAAAAAGTTGATCTAGATGTTATAAGATGCTGGTTGGTATAAGAGTACATTTACATGTAGTCTCTATGGTGGACATTGAATATGTTCCTGTTTTTGTCTTTCATAGGGCTACAAGATTCTTCAAACAACCGACAACCTAGATGACCTACTGTGCAAGTGTGATCCATGACTTTTCCACTTTTGACCTCTGCAATCCATGACTTTGTTGAGTCCTGAAGGGGGAATGCTTCTCTCCTGATCCTTTATTTATCTCCAAAGAAACTGATATCAAAACAAAGACATTTGTCACTTGGTAAACCTTGAAGACAGGAGATGGATGCCTTGTGTTACTTAATGTTTGGACTTTGAAGAAAGCACTGTTGCCGAAGATTTCCAGTATTGGTTGTTGTTTCTTCCCCTGATACTAGTGTTCCAAATGGACCTGCTACCAAACTGAATATCTATTGCAGCATACCTGACCTGTGACATGTTGGTGCTAATGACCTGAATAGTTCCCAGTTTAGTATATAAGAAAAGTATTCCACAAGTCCTGTTTGCTCTGCCATATTAGGAACAATTTGAATTCAAGCCAAGAATTCAGAAGAAAGGAACTATGTTGCATCATGAGTAAGTTTTGATCTCAATCGTTGACTGGAAGAGCTTCCCAAACATCTTACCTTTGGAGATCTTTCAAAGCAAAGTGAAGTCCACTGTGGCAAGGCAGTCTCATTCAACCTGTTTTGTTTATTTAGCTTTTATATTTTATGTTGCATCAAGATGACTTATTCAGGTACCTCTTGGTGGTTTTAATAATGACTGTGAAGCCAAAGATTAAAGATGATCCAATAAAGTGGAACTTGAATGGCATTTACTGTTGTTTATATGTTATGTATTTTAAGAACTATTAAAGATCATACAAAACCTTAAATGTGCTCTTTTATCTGTTAATGGTTAATGGCCTGGCTGTGTACATGTACTACAGATGCATGACAAAGATTAAGTCAGCTGTAATTAGTGGATGAATGGTTGAGGAAAAACAGGAAGTAGTATGCTTTTTCCTCTGTATAACATAATTTCTCTTCCAAAACTGGAAAATTTTCATCTTTGCACCCATATCAAACAAGTACATATGTAAATGTATTGGAACAGTGTTGCATACAACAAGAATGGAGGGTAAGTTTTTAGCATGGGGTCAAAGAAATGGAGTTATCTACAGCCTGTCTGTAATATTCAAATGGATGAAAAGGTGTGGATACGTAGAGTAATACAGTAACTTGTATTTTCTCATAACAGCATGGTTTTTGTGAGGATAAAGTCATGGCACTACCAAAAAGCCCAAACCGATGTTTCTTAACTGTACCTTTTTTTTTGGATGTTGGTTCCTCCTAGATGTTTGCTGTTAATCTTATTACATTGTAGAGGTAGTAAAAATGTGAAATTCCATTGTAATGGTAATGTTTGTATATTTCTATTCCATCACTTTAAAAAAAAGTACATAGATTCTTGATTACATTTTTGTATCCCCTTTGTTGATTCACGATGTCTCAGAATGTTCTGTCTGCTTCTTAAGTTCCTGTATAGAGTTGGTCAGCTCTGAGCCCATGACTTCCAGGTCTTCACATTTCTGTCTCAGTTCAGTCTTGGTTTTCTCCAGTCTAGTGTTCAGCTCGAGGTAAGTTCTGGCTTGTTCGTAGCACCCGTCCACATCATCCTGCAAGTCCTCCTGGGAGATTTGGGAAGGTTTCCTGACTTGGCCAGATGACTGTTCCTCAAAGGAGTCGCTCATGATGCCATGTTTTCCAGGGTCTGTAAAATAAGAATATTTGATTACAGTATAATTTAACAAAGTGAATGTGTAAGATTGATCTAAAATCCATATGCCTTTTGATGAGAATGATAACAAAGATTATCAAAATTTCATAGAGGTTTAAGTGAAAGATTACATCCTTGTTTCAAAGCATGTACTTGCATGTACTGATTATCATGTGAAGCTACATATATGACGTCCTTCTATTCTCTGGCACGCACCACTGCACGTAAACAAACATATGATACACAAACACGCAACTTCATATACACATACATAACGTTACAATCAATCGAATATTTGCTTCCTTCTAATAATAGTAAGGCTATAGATTTAAGGTTTTGACTTTTTACCAGTGGTGGTTGTCGTAGCCAGTCCCTGTATGTTGAAACTGATGTTCCTGCCTTGCTCACGTCTTCTGAAGTACGTAAACGCCACGTCATCTTCTGGGGCGTTTTTGACGTCCTCCAGGATATCTGCCGCAGTCGGCGGCTCCGGCCGGGTGGGAAGGGTGACCTTTTTCTTCCCTCTCCCAAGCATCGCGTTCATGGCTGCTGCTGACGTGCCTACGGTAACGGTACAGGTCTTCGGTGTGAAACACTCTGGGTGTGAAGGAAAACGAGGGTTTGACCTTTGGGACGAAACCAAATACTGTAGGGGCTCCCCGTCTCAAACCGTATTTTGTTTTACCAGGATTAGGTGATATTACCGTTCAAGTTATTAATTCTAGGGAAATTACAGTTCTTAAAATAGATATTTGCAATTTTTGGCTGAAAAGTTTATATGTTAGGGAAGATTTTGCCATCCACTTCCTAACACCGCCACAGTAATACTGCAGAAGGAGACTGTAGAGGCCGCGACAGTGGAGGCGTTTGTGTCGCGAGCGGCCGCAGAGCAGTCTTAGACCTACTTTTACAGCCTTCTTGGTGACGACTCGGCATGGACAATGGACGACGATTTATGGACAATCCTTAAAGTCAGTATTACATGATTGCACAGACTCCTGCGCAAAACGCGCTCTCTCCCAAGAAGCCAAAATATTCGTCGTAACGAATGTGGGCTTACACCGGAAGAAGAAGAAGAAGTTTTCCTACAATGCACCCTTCCAGTCACCTTTAACCTAAAATGTCGCTGTTAAGAACTTTTCAGGAGTATCTTTTTCACACTTCTTCACTCCATACACAACATAAGAAACAGTTTCATTGGTTTTAATAACATCTACATGATCACTAGCTGTGTATTTTCTGCCTCAGCTGTACGACTGTTGCACAGGTGCAGTGTGGGGAGAGGAACGTCGTGGTTCTTTAGGCCACAACAGCGACAGCGACAAACAACATCTCAGCCCTGGGTGATCCCACCCGCTCGAACTTGCGCAGTACTAGTGAGCCGATCTGCCGCCACCATGGCTGCAGCCGCCCGCGCCCCGGCCAGGATTGGCGACCCCGTCTCCGACATAGACACTCCCGCGCTGGTGGTAGACCTGGAGAAGCTCCAGACGAACCTAAAGATCATGCCTGAAAGCATGTCTAGTTTCGGGAGCGTGGCAGTTCGCCCGCACGCCAAGGCACACAAGTGTGCTACCCTTGCTCTACTGCAGGTGCGCATGCCTTATCGGTACTTCAGACTTTGCCGTGATGTTAAAAGTTTCAGTACCTGAAGAGGAATTTGTCCCCCGCGATTTTTCCAGAATATCATTGAACTGTCAGCAATTTTTAACAATCGTGTTGTTTTAGAATAAAAGTGAAATTTTCTTTTTTTTTTATTCGATCATTTCCTTTATTTCATTAGTGCATGAGTGTTGCATATTATCATCCTTAAATCTTTGAAAGTGATACGGAAACCAGTTGCTGTCAAAACACATTTTTGCGATACACTGTACTAAATTCGAGGACATAAGTTACAAAAATATAATTTGACCTTGAGCTAACAAGTCAGAAAAATACCACCACACTGTCTACATGTACACGATTCAGATAAATAGTGTAAGGATGTATTTACCAGGGCTGAATGTTGTTGTATAATGTTGCCTCAGGTGTCCCATGGTGCTGTGGGTATGTGTGCTCAGACACTGACAGAGGCAGAGGCCATGGTGTATGGAGGGGTGCAGGATGTTCTTGTTTCAAATCAGGTAAAATTTCATATTTACATAAAGTTAATATTTATTCATGGTAGAAGTATTGCTCAAACAATTTGGGTTTTTAAATGACAGAACTACATAACTAGTATACAACTTTGTGTGTGTAACGTTATGTTGATGTCTTCTTAGGCCTATATTTTACAATATACTGATGTTTCATATTTCCATGTACAGATAATAGGTCACTCTAAGTTGCTGAGATTTGCCACCCTTGCCCACCATGCAAAGATGACTGTGTGTGTTGATAATGAGGACAATATCCGTGAGTTATCAAGTGTTGCAAAGGAGCTGAACGTAACCATTGGAGCTGTAGTCGAGGTCAATGTGGGCCAGGACAGGTGTGGTGGAAATCTTTGTATCCGTCATTTTAATTCACTGCTGTAGTGTTTGTGTTAAAGAGCGTTTAATGCGTTAAAGGATAATTTCAACAAATAGCCTCTAAGTCTGGTTTGTACATCTGGAATTAAATTGCCAATCAGGATTAAAAAGCTCACCCATTGCCCCCACTTTCTATTGATTGATATCCATAATCAATAATTACTTTGTCCTATGATAACAAGGAACTGCTACTGTGACTGCTACTGTGAAAGTCATAACTGTTAATTGTCATCAATTTTGGCAGAGAGCTTTCTCCAATCCTTTTATTTCCCAGTCCTGTACTTGCAGCTATGCCTGTGATATACTAGTAATGCAGACTGAAAGCAACAACTTTGTGTAAACTTTGTGTTACTAGCTAACATTTTTCAGGTGTTTATGTGAAATGTAAGTGACTATTGCCATCTCTATGTTACCTTTGCCTGTTACAGATGTGGAGTAGAGCCAGGTCCTGAGGTCCCCAGGCTGGCCAAACTTATCCAGGAGCTGCCCAACCTGACCTTTGCCGGGGTCCAATGTTACCAAGGGTAAACGTGTGGTTATTGAAGTAAACAGGATTTAAGGTTGGAAGCTATAAAAAATAAAAACAAACTTTTCCTGCCCCAACCAGCTTAGTTTGCATGTTACACAGTCCATGCAAATGTGGTAAGGATGGAGTATAGGATATACATTCATGGTATGATCAGATTTTGGGGCTTGGAGTGGATAAAGGTTACGGCTAAGTCACCCAACATGAAACCCTAAATTAACGATTTTGCAATTCCTTTTAGAGAGAAAGCTGCATTGCCCCTGTGGCACATCAGCTCTGGGACTGATGGTGATTTTAATCATTACAGATTATGATTTATACTTACACCTCTGCCCATGTTTCATGTCTCTTGTCATATATTGCCTTCCTGGCCTAATCTGTGTGCTACAACCCATCCAGTGGGGCTGATTTATCACTACAGGAAAGCTGACATTTTGCACACTGTTCTTCTCCATAGTTTGAATCAGCATGTGCGGAAGGCTTCTGATAGACAAGCTGCTACAGACAGTGTGGTTGAAAAGTCCAAGATTGCACTGAAGGTCGGAACAGAATCTTATACTTAATTTGATATTCCTGGTGCTGCCTTACTGTTGCCCCTGTCTCTGGTGCTGAATGACATTCTAGACCTACTGTTGCCCCTGTCCCTGGTGCTGAATGACATTCTAGACCTACTGTTGCCCCTGTCCCTGGTGCTGAATGACATTCTAGACCTACTGTTGCCCCTGTCCCTGGTGCTGAATGACATTCTAGACCTACTGTTGCCCCTGTCCCTGGTGCTGAATGACATTCTAGACCTACTGTTGCCCCTGTCCCTGGTGCTGAATGACATTCCATACCTACTGTTACCCCTGTCCCTGGTGCTGAATGACATTCTACACCTAGTGTTACCCCTGTCCCTGGTGCTGACTGACTGTTAGATTTACTGTTCTCTATCCCATACTATTCTCAAATAACCCATGTACATATACATGTACATCATGGACAGGTGAATATTATTTAGATAACAACTTCTATAATCGTATGGTATGCAAAGGATTTTGATGGATTTCCTGGTTATAAATGATGAAGCAAAAAATTGAATTATCATACTGTATATAAATTTCGCATTGCTCTAACAGTGTTGTAACTTGTAGGCCCTGGAAGATGCAGGGATAAAGTGTGACTATGTGACAGGTGGGGGCACAGGAACATACCTGTATGAGGCAGCAAGTGGAGGTGGGTCTCTCTTTTTTTTCTTTTTTTTTCGTCATGAAATCTTGTAGTTAATTCCTAACATTTGCTACAAAACCAGTGGGATGTAGGAGACAGACAGTTACCTTACCTAAGGATGATATGGTGCTGCCTTTTTTTGTTTCAATAACTAGTGTTCACTGAAGTCCAGCCGGGATCCTATGTGTTCATGGATGCAGACTATGGAAGGAACTTTGGTGAGGATGGCCAGCCAGTACACCAGTTCCACCAGAGCCTGTTTGTCCTGACTACTGTACAGAGTGTCACAGTGAGTACAATAAAATCAATGCAGAGTACATGTTTTCTAATAGGAAGCAAAAATGCATGATGATAATATGATGTAGTTAGGCAGGCAACAGTAAAGGAAACATCATTCAAAAATTAAACATTGACATCCATATTTACTATATCTCTTGAAATATTCACTACTACTTAGTACATCTTAATGTTCCCAATTTTGTGATAATTTCTCCACCGTGAATTTAACACACCAGCAAACTAATGCCAGCATTTCCAAATTTTGTAGCTCTTTTTTCAGTAGCTAACTCCATGTGCAGTGTTTACTTTCACTGACTCACAAAATTGAGGTGTTGCAAACTTGAACAAGTGTAACAGTTACAGTATTTGGTTTGACATATTTTACCTTGTCCCCAGGCTGGAAGCCGTGCAGTGGTGGATGCTGGGATGAAGGCAGTCAGCCTTGACTCAGGTGAACCACTGGTAAGTTTTCATTACAAACTCCAGGAGTGACTTCTGGTGACTGTATGTTTGAATGAAATGCTGATGAATTGTAACTGAAAGTTTTGTGATGCTTTGTTTACATCTTACTTGGTATTTTGTTTTAAGGTTTATCCCACTGGGGACGTGATCTACAACTGTGGAGGAGATGAACATGGGATTTTAAGGCCCCCTTCTAATTACAAGGTAAGGTGCAGTAACACAGATTTGTCATGTAATTTTTTGTAGGCACATTTTAACATCAAGATATTCCAATTCAGAACTTTTCTCTCTCTGTTCTCTAAAGTGTACATTTAGTTGGTAGTTGCAGATTTGCCACAGTTTTGCTGAGTTTATCCATTGTTAAGTTTTCTAGAATCTTTTGGGTGTTTTAGATTTGTTCCTTTTTGCAATTCTACAGTTTGAACCACAGAGAAAGGTGGTTCACACCAAAATGATGCCTACATAACAGTGTGAAAGTTTGGATTCCTAGCTGATTATTTGTTATATTCTTACGACAGATTCCCACATCACTTCTTTCTTCTCCCTCAGGTGGGTGACAAAGTATGGCTGATTCCAGGGCACTGTGACCCTACTGTCAACCTCTATGATTGGATGGTTGGGGTCAGGAACAACAAGGTTGAGGCTCTCTGGCCAATCACAGGCCGTGGTCCTGGTATCTGATGGAAAGAAGAGCTGTCTCCTGCTCAAAGCAGGCTGCCATCTTGTGATGACAAGCACACCAGACTTCCAAGCTAGTGTGTCACAATTCAATTTTTGGATAAAGGGAAGATTTGATGATCTGATGATTTGATGAGCTTTTGATTTAGCTTTACGTAATCAACCTACTGAAGGAATACATAAAATTTTGACACAGCAACATGTGTGGAGTGTTGTGTTTCAGGTGCAAATTGGTGTTGCTTCTCCTTTTGGATATCCATCCAATTTGAAGTTGGTGACATGTTCCTTCGCAGTTGAGCATCCCCTGAGTATTGGTGTGAGTGGGGTTCAGGTGATTAGCCTCAATTGAGACCCTAAAATCCAAGACAGAAAGTGTCAACACTTCCTTGATAGGTATATAACATTTTCCACTGATGTGCCAGTTTTGAGAATGGCAGTGTTCTTTCATGACTTTGTTGTGTAAAAATGTTGGCTTGCCATTGAAAAACTTAATATTTTGGGTCCTGACAAAATCGTTCTGAAGGTCAGTGAGATATGGCCGTTGCCTGTGAGGAAATGATGACAATGATTTGAGGATTAGTGCTTTATAGCACCGAAATTTCAGTTTATTGATTGGTCAGCAAACTTTGTCAACGGCCCTCGCATACTAGTAATCAGAACCCTGTGTATATTTTTGTAAAAGCTTGACAGAATCTGCAACAGAGGATAAAGAACACGAGGTATCTGTAAGTTATTTGTGCCACGTTTCAGCAAACTCTACCAGAAAACGTAATTATCCCTATTCCAGAGAGACCATATTTAATAACACTAATGTTGTATCGCGCATTTTAAATATAAACGCGCCCGGCCAGTACAACGCAATTCCCCACATGAAAGGATACAATAGTATGCAACACACGACCGTTTCATCCACTGATTTTATGAACAGCAAATAAAACGGAATTATGTCCACGGTACCATCATGGAAGGCACAACGTACTTTATGACAACAGATCTGTGTCTGCATGCGTCTTTATTTTTAAACAGCAGACAATAAAACTTGGATTCTCAGATTGGAGGGGATTAATGTTTGAATAGCTTACTCGTAAAAGTTTATATCTCCGTCCAAATAGATTTTCAGAACAATTCATCATTCTCCTGTTTAAATCGCTCATCAAGGAACACTAAATTACCACTAAATTACCAGTAAAATACCTAACTACCATGCAAAATGTACGCAGAAAAACCACTACTTATTCACCACTCCTTAAAATAACTGCGTCGTTTTCAAGTCCAAAATCACTGTGATTTCCTTGGACCGAATTTCAAACAGTCCCGTCTATCCCTTGTCTTTAACTATCAAGCAGTAGAGTAAGATTTATTGGGCAATCTCGCTGAGAAATATTCCTCGCCGCGCCTGGATGTGACCTGTGTTCAGCAGGTGCCCCGGGGAGTGCGGCTCCCGCTCCAAGCACGCCCGGCATTCTGCACTTCTGACCAACCGTACAGCACGTGGCTTTATTACAATCTGCTCGTTTACGCAGCATGTTATTGCAAGCTGTTCCCATAGCGTTTCAGATTCATTGCCATTCGGTCGGTCTCATTTCAATTACTATTTGTGCAACGTTATATGGACATGATCATCCTTCTATTAAAGCTACGTGAAATGTTTATGCAAAGAGCATCCTTGGTATGTGTATGGATATCAGCTTTAGTTTAAGTTACAACAAGTATCTCAGTAACAATCTATCATTTAGCTGAATATAAGCTGATATTAGATCACATTTCTAGATGAAAGTTTTTTGTTTGTTATCCAGTTGCAATATATAGCATGCCATTTTTAGTTGTGTAATTCTTTCCCGGATAAATGTTGCTACTTGAACGCCCATGTACGTATGAGGTACAGTACGTTGTATCTGATTACCATGTGGCATTGTCTTCTTCAAAAAAGTATGATCACAGCAACTGAGTTGGAGAAAGTCTCTAGCAAGGTGTGGGTGGGGGGTCTTTCTTACGGCGTGTCCATAATCTTGTTACTTTACGTGTGATATATATAGCAAGAATAGACTGTGTAAATGTAATAACGGTACCAGGGAACAAGAATCCAGCTGTTAACTTGAGACGTCCTTGCCATTGCATTTCAATACCTTCATCCTTCATATTTAGTCGTAGAGTGAAAAGATCCAGTCGAAATGTTGATACTAGTAACGTATGGTGCTGCAAACATCGCCTGTGCTTTTGTTGCGCCTTTGAAGTTTTGCAACAGATAACATCGGGCAACTTCCCGGCGCTAGGTGACGCCGTCTCAGTGAGTGGATATTTAGACGGGCACGAATTGATGTAACCATGATGTCACTAAACTGACAGAAGGTGAAAGGATTGAAGAAACACAAGTATTATAGTATTTAAGCTCAGCTCATGAATATTAGCCAGTCGCAACATAAATGTTGTCCTACATTGTAGCGTGGTTTTAATAGCGACTTCATTGTCAAATTAAAGCATGTTAGCCATTTACAGCACATTGGGTTTTCCCTTCAGAGAGCTTAATACTTATTTTAATTGCAAATTATAGTAATCTCCAATCAAAGGTTGTAAGAGTGTTGCACACGGGTTGGTCTTATTATAAAACGACAAGTTGACTTGTGGAATATAACACTTGAACTGATACATACGTTTCTTCAGAGCATTAGGTATTCCGTAAGTTTTCAGATGGTACCGGTGTACTTATTGGAAAATTCCAGCGACCCCGTGGAGCGTGTGGGGTATGACCAGCTGAGTAAGCCGGACCTCAGAGGGTCCCTGTACAGCATGCTAAACGCCGCCGCGATTCTTATTGGACTGGACGTTTAGAAGACCTTACATCGAGCTGACGATCAATAACAATCACTACCGGGGTGATAGGTCTGAGTATCAGCACCAGATTACTGCACGCAAGAGGGGTTAAGTATCAGTGGGCGTCCTAAGCCCCTCCTGACGTGTATTACCGCCCCAAATTACCGTGAATGGCAAGGGACAATAACTGACCCCATTTGAAATCTTTAAGTCCGCCATTTGTTATTACCCTTCGATCAAATGCCAAACCCTGTTATGAGCATTTTACGCGCGCCGTAAGGTAATTACAGACAGGATGGCTAATGCCTACCATACTGTTGTCCAATCCCGATCAATGTACCAATAACGGAGTGTAACCTACTTTTCATATACTGACGGTTTACGTCGACAAGCGGTTTAATGTAAGTAAAATGCCACCATGTTGTAAACACACGGTTCCCAATCAAAGGGCGATGATCCGAAAAAGGTATCGGTCCGATCCAATGTAGCCCGAATGGAGGGTTTGCTGACTTGATGATGAGGTTGAAATGGTTGCTGATTTAGACTGATTCAGCTGTTATGTGTTGGCTGTTAAAACTACTTGGTAACCTTGGCCGTGTGGAACTATGTGTTTGCCACATTGATCGCACGATTTGCCTCACTGGCTACCAATGCCGCCTGCCAATGTCAATTATGTAGTTGTCGACTGTGATCTTTCTTCGTTTCTTTTCTTCTTTTTTTTCTTTCCTGGCTGGCTAATGGGTTGGTGATTTGTTAATTACCTAGTCAGCTGGTTGTTAGTTGCCGGTTGGTTGGTTTCTTGCTTGCCTGCTTGCCTGCTTGCTTGCTTGGATGGTTGCTTGGATTATTGGTTACTTGCTTGGATGGTTGCTTGGGTTGTTATTGTTGGTTGTTGGTTGGTTGGTTGGTTGGTTGGTTGGTTGCTTGCTTGCTTGCTTGCTTGATTGGCTGGTTGGTTGTTTCCTTGTCTTCTTGCTTGCTTGGATGGTTGCTTGGGTTGGTTGTTCGTTGGTTGCTTGGATGGTTGCGTGCTTGGTTGTTTGCTTGCTTGATAGCTTGAAACTCTGTGTTGATACTTAATAGTTAAGACAAAACTGATGGTAAATAACGAGTCATTTGTCGTCTTTACGTAAAGCTTTACGTACATTCTTCTTCTTCTTCTTTTCGTCTTGGCAGACGTCGTTCTGCTCAACGTCGATGGGCTCGTCCGTGTACATAACGATGCTGAAATATTATCCCAGACGTGGTAATGATTTATTGAGACATAAGACATATAGGTATATTATACACATATACACGTTAGAAATCTAGTTTGCATCAAAACTAAACACAAAGTTGTTCATTCTGACCATGGCAATGATACTACCCTGAGTTTGGCACTGAGCTCGCAAGCCCACTCACGGGCGCGGGCTTTGATTTGGCCAAAGCTTTCCAGATTGAGGGACTTAAGTTGATGGAGTTCATGACATCTTAATGCACGAGGATGGGCGATAGGTCTAAGAAAGTAAGTAAGTAAGTTACACATAGAGTGCTTCTAGTCCAGCGCCTGTGGGTCTATACCCATCTCCATCCTTTGTTACATGAACAAATTTACGGAGGCAGTAGTGTAGCAAGAGCCTCAAAGGCACTTACTTCAGAACCACCTCATTCCAGTCGGCAGTTTGGATTTAAACCTAAGTACAGCCCAGCAGATATACTGACCACCATGCCTCGGCAGTGGTCCAATGCTCCCAACAAAGCCCGTGAATTGCACCTTACGGGCGCTTTTGAGAAGTAGCAGCATGATGGGATCAAAACTCATCAGCAATGGGGTCTGTGGCAAGACACTGTCATGAATTTTCAGCTACCTCTTCAACCTATCATTGTGATAGCTGATGGGAATATGAATGAAGATGCCACAGAAAGAAAGTACAGGTTCCTGTTTCACTTTTTATTTCCTGGGTTAAAGCGGCTACAGACGGTGTGCTCTGTGAGGGAGTCCGGGAGGAAAGAGGTAAATCAACATCTTGCTGAAAGCTACATTATGGTAAAGAGCTAACCTGTTACAAGAACAGGGGCTACTGTGCTATTTTGGTTCAATATACGACATGGGTAGGTGTGAATATTGTACGGTGCATGCTTATTATGACGTCATTTGTATCATTAACGAGGAACACGAGCGAGGAAACCGCTATGAGTTTTAGATATCCATATAATCAAGACATTATCAAAACATTATTCCTTAGTTTGACGGACAAAGTCATCAGATACGTAAAAAAGGTCTAACACATTGCACATGCAAGTGGTCGACGAACTTTGTTGTACATGAGATTTAGCGGCAGTGCTAGAATGCGTTGCACCACCATTACATGGACTATGCCTGGCGGTATATTGCCTGTTGAGCACACGTCTAGCTCTATATTCCACTAATCCTAGTGGCGCCCACATGCAGCACTGTAAAACATCAGCACCATCTTTTAACGCTAACAGTACTGACGGGACCGACCGAGAGCAGTCAGCACCGCTGACAAGAACGGACAATCTACAGGCAGATCTTTCGTTGGGTGCAGTTAGAGTTAAGACAGTATCAGACTGGCAAGACAGTATCAAATTGCCAGGGCAGTACCCATTTGCCATCCAAGCCAATCTTTGTGCGGCTACAAGACAGTATCCATTTGGCTGGCGTAAAAGATACCAGTACAAAAAAGAAAGCACTATAAAAATGCGTTAGATACGTCAAAAATAAGCCGTAGCATGACCCTTTGTCTGGAGAGTAATGCTGGCAATTTAGCTAGGACGGAGGGAAAGAGCAGGGCATTCGTATTTATGAATCTGGTTTTCTTTTGACACATGAATAAGAGTAATTTCGATTGAAAACACACTGTTAACATCCGTTACACCTGTTTTGAGTTAAAAGGAAAACAAATTTGGAAAAGTCTTATAACCAGACTTAAACGTTGATTGAAAATGCCCCAACAGCAAGCCATGGTCAACAAGTGGAAAATATAAAAAAAAAACATCGATATGGATCTGAAGAAAAAGATGTGTTAGTTATAACATAT
This sequence comes from Branchiostoma belcheri, assembly GCF_001625305.1. Lineage (NCBI taxonomy): Eukaryota > Metazoa > Chordata > Leptocardii > Amphioxiformes > Branchiostomatidae > Branchiostoma > Branchiostoma belcheri. Next base: position 520,675 of record NW_017802614.1, on the reverse strand, counting down.
GTTTGCTCAAAAACGCTGAGAATTGATAACAGTGGCAAGCCTGATGCAGTCTAACACTAACCTCGCACCACATGCAAGGGTGATGCCTTCTGCATTCAAAGCATAGCAATGCACAACAAATATGATCTCTACCGACAACGTGAGGAAAATCCATACAGATCTGAAATGTCAGCAGTCCGCCGGAAATGTTTGATAGAACCGCGTGGTGGAGCGTCCTTCTAGAATAGGCTGGCTTTGTGCTGGAATCCACTGAGATCAATCCCAAGAGGTAGGTGTGACTTCCTGGGCGTTCTGACCAGCTTTCTTCTGGGGAAAAGAGTGTCGAGGGGCACGGGGGAGGGTGGATGTTTCAGGTAGCCGCGCTGTTGGTTCAGATCCGTCGGCTTGGGCAGGTATCTGAGGTTCGGACAAGAATTCGATAGGATCTTATCAAAGTTCGCGAACCTGCTTTTATATCCATCGAACTGGTGTCCTGCTGGCCCACATGAAGGATCTAACACGATCACTGGGGCCCGTATCGTTTCACCGTCTCTGTTCTCAAGCAGCGCCGTTATTCCGCATAACATTATAAAGATGCCCCCGCCGATTAGGAGAGGTCCGACCAGCCTAAATTGGGGAGGATAATTTATTCCTCGTAGAAGGTATTCATCGTACACGTTATCTGGATAACCTGCTTGGAGGAGCGCGTCTTGTATTCCGCGAATCTGATTGAAATCCGTTGATTCCAGCGTCTTTTGTGTGATGTTGTTTATCATGAGAAATTCAACTTCAAGGAAGTCATAGCTGACCATAGACATCACTGTCCCAGCTCCGAACACGAACAGCCCCAACAGTATCCAAGCCGTGGGTAGGGAACAGATCTTCACTGTACCTTGGTGAATGATAACTGTCCTCGGTCGTCTTTGTTTTCTCCGCCTGGCCCGTGCACGTGCCTCGCGAAGCTTCCGTCGCCTCTCCCTCGCCAGGCGTGTCCCCGCTAGAGCACCGCGGGCTGCGAACATCCTGCCGAACCGCTCTGGATCTTTCTGCAATTTGCATCGTCCGACACACGGCTATTGCGCGTCTCTAAGGGAATAGCAACGTGGGAGAACTCATTCGCTTCTGCCTCGCATACGTCTCAGTTGGCAGGATCGCGCTGATAAGCGTGAAACCCACTTTAATTCTTGAATGATTGGTTCATCTGTATTAGGAGACATTAAGGCTGACACGTTTCTGACACGCATCCTCTTTGGACAAGACAGCATTATCCATCACCACACGTCCCTGAATAAACAACACATGACTTACACGCGTTAGCTCTTTATCTTTCCTGACATCTGCGGAGCAAGGTACAGGTTAAAATCAAGGCGCACTAGGCTGATTCAAAATTAACTATCAAGGGACACTTGAATTCACAAGGCTATCAAAGTTAATGGCTTGGGGACAAATCAAGTCAAGGAGGAGATTAACTTAATGAGATTGCAAAATTACGTGGGCGTCACACAGCAGGAAAATAGCTCACCCAACGAGTCTGCGAGCTGTAAAGCACATCCCGGCAGCAGCCCGGCCGGTGTCCCTGCGATCACTGCGCGATGTGTAGGAATCGGCCGATGTTCGCAGCGCTACTGGGCACCGTGTCCCATCCGACGTGGCAGGTTAGATTTTCAGGCGGAATACTATACATGTATACACCGGACTCTCTGTCGATTTTGGAATTCGGTGACCTTCAAGCGATCAACAGTTCTGCCGAAGGTCGATGGCAGTGTGACGCCGACTTAATGTAGGTTTTTCCAAGGCATTATTTAGAAATCATGACGAAGGAGTTGTGTAATGCGTATCCACGCACATGACCTTCCTTCTTGATAACCAAGTAGGTAGGTCAGCAGGGTACTGTACATTACATTGATATCAGCGAAGCAGGAATTCAACGTTCTTTCGGAAAACTTTTGAACCGATATTATGTAAGATTTTTGCGAATATGAACTGGAAATATAAATAATTGAAATTTTCTCATCTACACTGTCATTTTCAATAACTTTCAACATATTAGCGTCGCTATTTCGCTTTTCCGGCGACTCAGCACAGCGCGAGAATAAGTTGCGCCAGGCCCGCTGTATTTTTAGGAGGCTCCAAAAAAGAATGTTAACAAACAACATGGCCGCAATCCACGCTAGCACCGAGGAGTTGGTAGTTTTACAACACGTTTTTGCGGCGCAACGACGTTGATCCCCAAATATCACTAAGAACCCAGGTAGGCTTATAGATCAAGAAAATGTGTAAAACAGCAATGTTTAAAATATTGAAAATATTACGTACTATCACTTTAAATGTTCCCCTATTGACAATTTGATTAATGGGGCGTATTACAGACTGACGGGTTGTATTAATGGACAATTGATGACCTGCGGTTTTTAAGAAGTCTATTTACACACAAAAACGACCACTGACGCGCCGATGACGTCACGTGATGCCACCTGACGCAGAGAAAAGATGACATATTTGGGGCGCGCTGGATGACAAATTTCTTAGCGGTGCCGGGGACTTCTTTTTCAGTACGTTGCTAACATCTATAGATTTTATAATCTTTTATTGATTGGCCAGGGGCAATTTGACAATTAGTAAATCAGGTAGATATTAGAAACCTAATGCCGATGATGATTAGAACCCTTCGGGCATACCCATTGGCCATTCGGCAGCCAGTCAGCATGTAACTCTGTACTCTGACACAGTCTTATTCCCGTAAACCAAACATTGGTCTGCACTGATGTATTCTATTGGACGAATCGGTATCCACATCACGACGTTAACACCTTTAGGTGCGGTTCTACTTCATTCCGCTGAGTAATAGCGGCGTTTTTGTACCGCAGCGAGTTGAATAAGAACCCACACGGCCTACATGGATGCCACACTCTGGACACACCAAAATTGGACGAAAAAAAAGCAAAAAAGAGATCTAATTTCTAATTCTAACTGATGACAAATAAGTTGAACACACAGTACATGGTATAGTGCTTGTGAACAATACATCATTTATCGTGGGTCTTTCATCAGGTAAGTCGTCTTCAAATTTTAGAAATTATGCATATTTTTCCTTTATTTGCACTCGCATCACTTTTTGTTTGTTCAAAGGATGTCATCCATGAATTATTACGGAATTATTTATGTAATGAGGACGGTTAATCCCAAAATCTATATACAATAGATACATGTAAGTTACATAGTCCTGGAACTCTAGTTTGATTGCCCCCGAGGTCACGGCACTGAATTCCCGACGAGGCGAAGTGGAGCGGAAACCCTTTAGGCCGGCCGGCAAACTTTATGCAAATTGTGTTGTCCTTTGAAAATAGAGACCTCGGAAATGAATGGCGGTGACTGTTCACGGTCCAGTGGTTTGGGGCAAGAAGGGAGTTCGCTGCTCAAAGGTTGGCCAGCGCTATGTCTGGGTTACTAACAGTGGAAAACTGACCCTTACTTCCCCATCACCTACGCTGTAGGGAAAGCGACCCGGTAGAGTGAAGTTTTGTTATGATAGAATTTGTATGCTTGAGATATCTCAAGAACTAGATCGTGTATCTGTATGAATATTTGTGCGTGATCAAGGGCAGAAAGTATTCAATTGGGGCTTTGAGCACTGAGCTGTTGTATTTTTTTTAGAATTTGGAGTTTGATTATTTGTCATTGCCGTCTCCACAACTGTTTTGTGTCTAATCTATATTATATAGTTATATTATATCTATATCTATGTTATAAATTTGCTTGATAACGTAATTCACATAAGTCATTCGCGTAAAATGATAATATTCCATACTATGAAGTACGTATGTAATATGTTGAATAGGTTTAACCTTTGTGATAGGTAGGCGTCATATGCCGAATTATGATCTCATGTGCATGCCTTGTTAGAAACCTCTGCTGTTTCGTCATGTTAGGGGGGGGGATCTTAAAAAAGCTAATTGAAATAGGCACGGTTTTTGGAATTCAAATATTCTCATATAACATATTGCTTGATTCTTCAAGCATTAGAATGTTTGCAAAAACTGGAATGATAGAAAGGTTGTACACATCAAAAATGTGCTTTGACAGATCATTTTACATTACTCATTTCTAGTATTGGCTGTATGTGAAGTCATTTAATCGTGCTATTGGACTGTCGTGAGAAAATGTGAATTGAATTTAACCTCTTTTTTAAGCCTGCTACAAACCGAACACAGCAGTCTGTCTTGAAGCCGCCCTCGCGTGTACCTGCATATTAATTGACGCAGAAAACAAAGCTAAGCCACACAAAGTCTCTCCCGGGGTTCGCAGCTGACAAGAAGGCTAAACACAGTCACAACCCACTGCGCAGAGGCGGTCCTCATTTTCTTCCTCAAAATGGCGGCACTCTGTGGGACTAGTTGGTAAAGGTTACGGGAACTGTGGACGTGGACAGATTTCTAGTGACAGGGTACTTTCGTTTTCACGTAGGAGCGAGCACAGCAGGGGGGATCCGTGTTTTCTACTCTTGTATCTCCACAAGGTAAGAGGGGTCTTCTCAAATGTCTTCTTGATTAACTCCTGGGTACATAAAAGCAGGTAATTACAGCTTTGTTGGAACAGTAACATTGAGAAGTAGTTCTCACGTCCTTGATGAGGTAAAGATGGTCACAGTCAGCCCGAGCGACGCAAGGAAGTGTCTCATACTATTATAAGATAGTTTTGGTCGGCGTAACCGCTTGTTAATTCTGCTCAATGACCTCCGCAAAATATAGATTTTACTAATGTTTGCGTGATAATGTGTGGTTAGGTTGTGTGTTTTTGGTGTGATATAGTGTAGGCATCGTTGTGTATGTGACGTTATGTGTGGGTAGCCTAGGTGTAAGTGTACGTAGAGTGTGTGTGGTGTGTGAAAGTGGGTGGCATGTGTGTAGTGTATATGCTTGTGTACGTGTGTAGCTTACGGACTTATGTGTGGATTTGTCTGATATATGTTGGTTTGAGGTAGGGGCTGACATAATGAATAACCCTTCTGTACAATCCCTAAAAGGGTTATTAATGGGCGCAAACAGGTTTAGCGGACACAATGAGGTTAAAGAGAGACCTCCTTGCTGGAAATAATCCTCCGTGAGAAAGTGTACGTGTAACTGTTACAGAAATGCTAAATATCCCTACAATAGACTAGAGGCTTGTTGTAGGAATGAATATATGAAGAGTCGTTGCTGTATCTGATGCATTGGTAGCATGAGATGAGACGCAGCTTTACAAAAGCCATAGTGATTATCGTGAGAATCTTACTTTCTCCTTTAACGTAACGAGATCAGCAGCCTATCGTACAGCTGGACCCCATCGCGCTGCACGTATGTAATGGTGGTGCCAGGTCACGGCACTGGAATTCAGCCGCCAGCAAGTTGACAAAATGCCTGAAAAATACAGCAGTAGCGCAGGGTCAAAATGTTTCCTGACAACAAAGTAGCTCAGCAAGACATGCTCTCCGTTTTCACAGATCTGTGCTTTGGCCAAAATTCATTTTCATAGCCAGGACATTCTGCTGGAAAAAAAAATTAAAAATGGCTTTCTTTCAGAATGTGTAGGTGTGTACTAGTCATATGATTTTCGTTTGTAATAATAGCGTATGTAACATTAGTAACGATGAATACGTTAACGTTATCCTGAATAAGGACGTAATTTGCATAGTTTATTATACAATGTTCGTGTAATGACTCTAATCTATAAACTGTCACATGCGTAAATTCTGTCACGATGGATAATGTAAGATTCAACTTATGCAAATTAGGGCGTATATGAGTAGAAATTCGTCATTTTTAAGATTTTAGCTTGTAAAGGATGGCCTCTGTACAATTTAATCAGACTACTACAACCAGCTTTAGCTGTTTTTTTTTAAGAAATTAAGCAAACAACACCATCAATCGAAAGAGGCATGGGTTCGCATGGCTTTAATTTGTTTTGTCTCTTGGTTTCATAATTACCTTTCTACTGTGAAAGGCACCGGCGCTTTAAGATGTGGTAAAGATGTGGTAGAGTAGGGTTTCAGGTTGAAAGGGCCAGGTAGAATGTGAAGAAATTAAATTTGACCGTGGCCAAAAATTAGTCTTTCCTTGGTGCATTGAAACATAACATGTAAATATACCAAGAACGCTTTCATATCAAAAGGGCATTGAACTTTGAGTCAGCAATGATGATAGGACTGTTTATTCATATCGCTTTAATAATTCATAATGTTGTATTTATCTTCTCCATAAACGTAATGAATGCCAGAATTCCGACGTACCTATTACATGTATCACTACTGAGGAACATTTACCCCTGGGAGAAGCGGATGCTGCATAATTCATGACACGGCCCGATGTAAATAATTGCAACCTTCCGTGTCCGAAAGGTTGATTGATGTTTTGAGGTATGCACCTTGGTAGGCCCGGAGTGTTTGCCGCGGTTGTTAGGCGAGTCTTACACGAAAGGGCACGGACTATCGAATGTCAGGTTCACGAGACAGATAGTGTGTTTTAGGACCATAATATTTGAGTCTTGCAGTTGGCTACTCTGTGTCGTTGCTGCTTATTCGCTCTGCTCATAAAAGGGCCACAGTTGTAAAAATTCAGGTAAGACCAGCTCAATAATATCTATTTTTTCGTCAGAGGAAACGTCGAGGTAATCCTACCATAATTGCGTATGTGCGTGGACAGAAAAAAAGAACGATTTTTGTGATTGATTTGTGTACATTATTTAGAATTTATAGTCCCGTGGATGCCCATTTGGTTCGCTTGATATTTGAATAGATGGAAAAGATAGAAATAGATGGGCCGTGAGTATGTGCCTGTATGCATGGTTGGCGTCAGGAGATGATAGATAAAGAGGTTGAGCCCCGAGGCGTTTTAAAAATTTCTTTCTATACAGCTGCTTCAATAATTTTCCATCATCTTCTGAAACGTCATAACAGATTCCCATCTGACGCATCTGAGTGACGCATCTGAGTTCGAACCTTTTGTCGCCTCTGAAAGAGTCAATTGATAAGCAGAAGAGTTCTATTTCTTCAAAAGATGGTTTAAATGTTCGTGAAAAGAAATCAAAATTTGTCAACATCATCTTAGTTCAAGTTCATAGCGGGAGGTAGCCGCCTCCCCCGCACCTCCCTAAACATCAAACACTTCTCGGAAGTCTCTTTCAAAGCACGTGAAGGGTCTGTATTGATTACCTCACGTTTGTGTAACCTTACGTGCCGTGCCGACAGTAGACAGGGTCATTCAACGGTTTCACAAGTATTGGATGTCGCCTTGGTTTATTTACATTACTCTTGGTTTCCATAGATTCGCGAAAGTGATATAGGGTTGGACCAGCGGAGGGTGGTACTGACGCAACCCGACCCACATTCGCACGGGCGTCCTGCGGCTGACGACAGGAACTTCCTTGTGAACCAAGAAAACTTCCTTGTGAATCGGATCGAGACACTGAACTTCAGCAGCCCAGAGTTACTGCTGTTGGAGCTACGATGGCGGGGAACTCGTGTATCAAGTGCTGGTTCATCTTCGTCAACTCCCTCTTCCTGGTGAGTGGCCTCATTCTTCGATCTTACTCGATGGCATTTTCCTGTTTGCAAAGACAGGCCATACTTTTTCAAAGGTTTCCACAGACATAGAAGGCTCTAGACACGTATTTTAGACCAGGAGGTGGAAAAGTGTACGTGTATTCCGTACGTAATTAGGTCTTTCTGACCAAGTGTTTCACCTTGACCATCGTTGTAAAACGAGACAAACGTGTGTTACGCTCTAGAGGTTGGCAACAATCCGTGTCAATGGCTTTATTTCAATCTTCTTGACAAGACGACTGAGTGGCATGTTTTTCCCTTCCTGGGCTACATGAACAAGACCAATATTCCATCACCTTCTGTTAACATGGTCTAAAAAGGGGAAGGAAATTTTCCCGACCAGCCTCGTAACCCCTGCTTCTCCTATTGGATCAGTTAGTCCTCACTGGGCCATGTTGATTTGATTATATGGATGACATCCTCCGGGAGCCCCAAAACTGATGCGCGCGTGCGAATAAAAAAAAAGTTTTGCCAAAAAAAAAAGTTTTTTTCATTATGAAATCTACGTGGTCATGAGGGTTGAGCAAATGGCACAGAATATGGTTTGGCGAATAATGTAGTCTTCAAGTTCATTTCTTTACAATTTCGTCTTTATTCGTTTGATTTTGGCATTCTACGACATTGGTATAATTTTTATTAATTTTTTTTGTAACTTATGGTATATTTTTGCTCATTTTGCAACTGTTTTGTACGATTTACAGTATGGTTGAAAACTTTTTTTTTTTTTTGGAAACGGCCGAAAATTCATGCGCGCGCGGATGTCATCCATATAATCAAATCAACATGGCCCTACTGAGAAATTGGGCTGGTCTCAATCATGATGTTTCTGACTCAGGGAGAAGAGTTGCTGTTACAGTTCTATACCTCTAGCTCTATGCCTAGAACTTAGTAGAAGTGGCCAAAAATAATTGGCCTTGCATTGAGCGACACCGTTAAAAAAAACATTGAACATGTGCCGTGTATGGGAAACCTCACGCGTCAAACTTGAAACGTTGGAGTACCCGACACACTTTGCCTTTGAAAAGATAAGCTTTGACCCAGAATGCTCGGCCGAATTCTAAGGGACGTCACAGACTCATGTTTATGCCCAAATCTTCTGTTCATTTCGTAATTCTCCGATAACCATGGCTTGTTTATCAATTATACATATTGAAAACCACAAATTGTCTGTCGGTATTAACAGAATAATTATTTGTAATACCTTGAATCACGCACGAAGTGACCGTCAGAAACAAACTGAAACACATAGAAAAGAACAGTCGTGTGCCAAGTCGCGGTTACAATGTTGTTTATTACAGTGGTTTTGGAAAAGTTACTATACATGTAATAAGAACATTTGTGTTCATCTTCCTTGTGCGAATGTAGAGCACTAGTATCACACATGTTGATCAGCCACTTTGATCAGTCATTTGGTGTGGAGTACTGGTGTTTATGCTGTACCCTCATGTAATGACCCTCTTGACAATTACAACAAAACAAAACCTTCAAGAGCTAACATGGAGAAGTTTTAAATGGATGACTTCGCTTTTCCACTTCCAATACTGGTAGGAAAACAACGTCTGGTCACGCACACTTGCGTGATGAATTTCACCACTTCTGGCGTCATACGAGAATGGCAAGGCCACGACAAAAGAAAAACAGACAGCCAGCAAACACTTCATGACATTTCTACCCACCCCTGGTGTCACATCTACTAACGTACACGTGGTTTTGTGACAATGTTTCCGTCTTGATATCTAAGACGAAGTTACGAGGTCACAATGTTCAAGTTGTACAATGTTCTGTATATCCCCATCAGGCTATCGGCGTCGCTGTGCTGGGAATAGGGATCTGGATGCTGGTGGACAAGACGACTTCCGTCCCGGGATTGGACACCATTATCGGCTACTTCAGGGCAAATGCCGTGCGTAAAACTGTTTTGCTATAGTTATCCCTGACCTTCATGTACTTTTAATGGCGAGGTCATAAACGACGTGGAGGCTTTCATCAATTCCTGGCATTTACCAAAAGGCAACCATGCCAAAGCCCATACGTATTTATATAAATACTTTTGTTACATCAATTCTATAAAAGATTAATCCAGCAGTGAATGTAGAGAAAGTAACGGTTTGAAAAATAATGGATTGTTATGTGTCTGACCGCCTGTCTGTAGAACTTGTTCTATGGAGGGTACAAGGGCTTTTACTAATGTCACTTGCCAGGCGTAAGGCGACCGATGCATGATATGATCCGAACAAAATACTTGTCATCCATTGCAAAATTAGTCTGCTCTTTGACCGTGTTTCGTCCTAGGGATGTCTGTTTTGCTGTTGTCGTTGAAGTATCAGCAAGTCTCGATCTGTCCTATCTGGCAATATCGAAACACTGACTTGTTCATGTCATGAATTTTCCCCAGATCCTGACGTACATCTCCATGGCACTGGGCGGGCTCATGTTTCTGGTCGGTAAGTGCGAGTCATTCCCTCTCATCGGTTTGTAAAGTAGGATTTCTGTGAAGATGCTGAAACCTGGACCAACATCAAAGGTCATGAAAAATTTGTTGACTAACGGAAGCATAAATACGTAACTGCAGAAACGATATCTAACCAACGTTTGCTGAATGCGCCTTTCTGCCTTTTCTGTTGCAAGTGTGCTCGTGACATGAAACATGTATGTACCAAATGCGTCATGTTTTTGCCCCAGGGCCCTTTCAAAACCGTGTCGATACGTGTTCCCTGCTGATAAAATAACAAATAAACTGAATGTTTTCCATGCAGGTCTGATTGGCACCATCGGTGGATGTAAGGACAGCACGTGCCTTCTCAAACTGGTTAGTGTCTCGACATGTCCATCCTACAGTAATAGGTATTTAAACACACGCTATAGGTTCCAGTGAGGTAGGAGTGTTTGGATGTGTTAATCAACTCAAACAGCGTCGCCATTATGGTCCGTGACTTCACCAGGTTATACTGGTTGCAAAGCATCTTGAACTCGCTAGGTTTACTTAACAGGTTTCAACAGTGACTGGTACAGCTTAAACTTGAAGATATCGTTTTGGGTAGATTTGTTTCATTGAAATGTGCATCATTTCCTTGCAGAATACAGCGGTATGCGCACAATATACAGCGTATATGCTTGAATTATTGCGTTATGCGGCGCTGGGTTGATGACGTAAAGGTTCCGGTTGGTTTCGGGAGGTTTCAGTTTCAGTCTGCCCGGGGCTAGGATGTTCCAGTCCAAAAGTTCCCAAATTAGATTTTGAGTTGTTTTTCCATGAGAGAGTGCGGTACCAAAGAAGATTAAGTGAAGAAAAAACTCTTGACTGATGTTCTCAGTCGATCTTAGTGACGATTAATTCATCATACATGTACATGCAACACTAACTAGTGAAACACTAACTAGTGCAGCGCTAACTAGTGCACCATGTGTTCTTTAACTTTGAACTTCTTCTTGTTTCCCTCCTAGTTCTTGTCGATTGCCATCCTGCTGTTCCTCGTCCAGATCGCCATTGTTGTCATCCTAGCGGTGCCCCAGATCCTGACACTGGTGAGTACACATGGTATAACTTGTCAACTGTGTACGGCTAATGACATATTGTCCACTGAGATACAGGAAAGTTCAAGGACATGTCTAGATCTACCTGTGCATCAGAAAATAGAAACTGAATGTTGGAAAATGTAAGCAATGATGCACAAAGGGACATCTATTTTAAACCTGTGCACTGAACGCTGTATTATGTTTTGGTAACGGTAACCGGCTGTTTGGTTTGTACATTCATCCGATTTCTGTCTTCTTTGTACGTTGAGACAAAGCATTCCGATATATGATCCGGTGCTAAACGAACTGATCTCCTTGTTCCATGCAATCTTTTGTGTTGTGTAGTATGTGAGTATCCCCTCCGTTCCTCTTTCAAAGGCTATCCAACAAGCTTGGTCGCAGTTCTTTCTCCGATTTTACCCTCGACATGATCCCACATCTCATTAAATGTACATGTCAATCACATTGATACTTTAGGACCTAAACTTGTGCGATGTTTTAAAAAAATCGTTGGCTCATTGCTGTGTTAATTATCTCTCTCGACAGCTGCTCCCCTACTTCAAGGTGGGTTGGCATACGCCAGCAAACGAAGTGACGAGAGATCTCATCCAAAATCAGGCAAGAGCCTTTCATTTTTACATTGAGTTAAACATTTCTATCAGTTCACATAGATACTTATATGTATGATTGATTGATTGATTCCTTATGTAAACACCCATTTGTGAGCAGGATTAAAAAAAAAAACATTACAACGTTGATTTTTGTTGGGACCCGTTCTAGTCCCAGTTCATGTTTAGTTCAAAGATTTGAAGACACGGTTCACGGTTTTAGTTTTGCCAAAGATGTTGTTTTTTGTTTCAACTATTCCAATGGATTTAACTTATTAGACCATCAAATGTCCCTCATCCTTATTGTACTTACCATTGAAGAAAGGTTACAAGAAGTAGGAATGATCATATTGGCAGCTAAGATTCGAGACGTCGTTTTGTTTTACACAGCTGCAATGCTGTGGATTCGACGGTGCCAGCGAGTACGGACAGACGATTCCTAATTCCTGCCTCAACATCACGGTCACTGTTGCCACAACCGCCATCCCTGTAGGGCTTGCCACAACCCCTGGTACAGGCACACCTGCCTCTACACCCATCCTCATTGTGGCGCCAACAACCGACCAACCCTCTAATGTATACCCTGTAAGTGAATCTGTAACGGTCTTATGAGACTATATATCCTTTCCTCACATATCAATATTCTTACATATTTCAAATAGGCCAATTGATTCGACTTTTCATGGAGAAACTTGTGTGTATGAGAACTATGATTATTCTAATCTCTCCAGATACGTAGACGGACGACAGTGCAACACACATGATGAAACAGGTTTTGTTCTATGTGCTCCTTTTTTTTAGGATGGATGCTACAGCAAACTGAGCGCCTGGTTCCACTCCATCGCCATGTACTTCTACATAGCGGCGGGAGTCCTGCTCGCGCTAGAGGTACGTTTGAAAGGTTGTGAGAGTGTTAGTGTTTGTTGGAGTAACGTTAGTAAAGAGGGAGAAGCATCAATTCATCGCGGGACAGGAGAGAAGAATGAAATCTAAACTAAGCTGAGAGAAGGAACGTTGACGTTTTGAAGGGTATGTAGGAGGGATGACAGGCTGCAGAGAAAATAAGTTGCAAGAGAGAAGTGCGTACCGAATTGCTGAGATGCGGTGAAAATTGAGGGGCAGAATGATGTGCACTTTGAAATGTTTCAAGTATCTTTTTGGTTGATTCCTTCAGCCTTGTTGCACCTAACAGCCCGGTCTTCAATACGCAGTCCGGTCTTACGCAGCTTATACGCGCTGTACAAAACGCATGTGCTACGCCTAAAGGCGGTTTACCGGTTATGCGAAACAAACAAATCTGTAGTACGAATACAAAATGCTTGAATGTAATTTCCCCTTTGTAGCTGTGGCAGATGATCTCCGTCTGCTGCCTGAACAGCGCCATTAACAACGAGCGGAAGGTGGGCGACACTCCCATGCAGATGTACCCGCCCTCAGGCCGCAACAGTAAGTAGTGGATTGAAGATTCACTAGGGTTACAATTAAATTCCTTGACTTGTGTCTTGAATTGCTGTCCTGTCATAGCGTTTAGATTAAGCATCTTTGATTGTCTGATGTCATGAATGCGAGCACTTCTGATTACTAGTATTGACATTGCTTGCTCACATTTCAGGACCAAATTATAACCGACCGATGTATTAGACAGCTACCAGCAACAGCACCCAGAACGTCATTCCTGATGATAAGAAGGACACCATAGAACGCCGTGCTGGTGATGTTGCTGAAAGTGTTTAACTGTTTATTTATCATGAGACACACACGGCCCGCCTTTAACAGTGTAAAATACGAAAGTGAAAGAGCGCTAGCTTCAAGATTATTCAGTCGGCAACGGAATAATTTTCCTCTGTTGAGAGGTAATGGCAAACGTGTATTAATGGGTTGGTAAAGTGAAACAGGGTACATAAACCACCATCATCAAATGATCATAGAAAAGTTGCAAAGAAGTTAACCAGTCACTCACGTTTTCTATGTACAAACACCAGCGCGGTACCTAATACTCCAGGTAAAGATGACTTGTGTAGTATATACCTGATTGATGTTGCATAAAAGACTTCTTCCCAAGAGAGAAGAGAATACAGACTTTGTGACTGCCGATGCATTATATGCTTGTCATGCTGTAAAGCGTTCCTATTTTGAAGTTTAGCTTGTAGGTGATTGATTTAAGAAAGCTGCGCCTTGATTATGAAGATGCGAAAGAACATTATATAGTGATGTTTCCTTTGAATTAAATAACTTCGCTAGATCTACATCTATCGTCTGTACATATTCATAAAAAAAATATTCTATAAGCACAAATGTATATAAGAGGCATTTAAGTACTAGTATATCGACGTTTTATTTGTTGCGGAAATACAGTTCTTGTGTGTGTCGCCACTTTGAGCTGGCGCTTTTGTAGAATACTATCTGGAGTTCCAGCTGTAACCAAGTTGTTTTATGGTTCTTGGAACCATCCTACTGTGACAGGTACAATTGTGTATGACCATAATTATATAATATCTTGTCACATTGATATACATCACTGGTGCCCTGTGATTGTTATATAGTTGCTACATTTTGCCATGTGAAGCTTGCGCATGAATATGTCTTGTGTTCAAATACATGGATTGAATGCAATAACATCGTCATTACCATTTATGTGTTGTAACCATTCATGAGATAGCTTTTCTTTAAAAATTTATAATTAAGCTTTGACAGTTGAGAAATATCATCATTGGTTCTGGGATACTAGGGTTCATAAGTACATGTAACAATGATATAAATCAGGTAAATCAAATGTTTTCAATTTAAAACTGTGGCTTTCTCAAAGAAATAGTTCTACTGTGATGAATCAACATTTTAGACATAACAGGCCGTCTGAGAACAGACCGTCTCAGTACAAATTTAACATTGACCTTCACCGGAACCGAGTAGGGCCAAATGTAACTTGATAGCCCAGTCGGACGATAGAATGTGATCCCATCGTGTTGGGAATAGTTGTCTGGAGAGGGGTGCACCGATCAGCATCCCCTTCCGTCTTTTTAGTGTACGCTGATTGGTCATTTCCTGAATTACATTGTTGTCTGGAAAACGCACCGATGTCACTTCGACATCATCCCAGGACAGTGCAACAGCGGTCCGTACGGAGATGACCGGAGATTGCCCTGGCGTATGGTGCACTGGCGGGGAATAGAAGGTACCACATGATTTCCATCAATAGTATTTTTGAATGGCTTTATGATCCTTTATGCGTAAATGACTACACGTATGTATATACATTATACACATATCTGTGTGCGTGTATTTGTGTGTGTGTGTGTGCGTGACGGCGATTGTCTGCATGTTGTCTGAGTGGCCATGTTACAGCATCAAAACAGAAATAGAGAATCGGACATCCCGTAGATGAAAATATGTGCACTGGGAAGTGTCAGTCACCGGGACTAGTAAGAATTCTGAGTTTAAGTCATGGTTCAAGCACGAGTGTTATTATGGAATGGGAGCACTTCTTTTCAGTCAGTTGAGTGTATACATTGCATTTCTAAACTAATACCGTGGAACGCCACCGCGGCCGTTAGTACATTTTTCTCAGCCGAGTCGGTTGTCCTAGCTTTAAACCGACACGATGTAGATATTTCCTAGACAAGGGAATATACTTGAACTACATGTATTATTACTTGACACTGACCAGGCAGATAACGTTACAGGCTTCCAGACGGCTCTGACCCATAACCGTGACGGCACGTTTTCGGAGCGCCACGTATTTTCAAATGGCCTGGCGTCAAAGATAGTATATCATTATAAAGTGAGGAAGGCCAATAATTCAGTCAAAAATTCGCTATTGGGTCAATGGTTGAAACTCAAACAATTGATATCTTGCTCTGTCCACTAACAAATGAATTAATTCGCAAGCCCACGAACAGCGGCCCTGAAACACAGCAACCTTTTGGGAGAGTTTTAAGAAATAGCAGAAGCACTTCGACAGCGCTATGCTACATGTTTGCCCCTAACGCATTCTTAACGATGTTAAACATGATAAGTTTGTGCAATCACACTCACGGCCGTCACGTGAACATGACGAAACTTTCGGAGACGTATTGTTACTGCGGGGGTCACTGTTTATATACCAAATTTATCTTTCAGCTAATAGAATTTCAAACATCGTCATGGGGGGTACATTGTACTTTTATAAGATAAGAAAGCAAGGTTTGATGTTTGAGTATTTAAAAAGGGGACGAAGTGCTCGGTGTTGAATTTTGTGCGAAATGATGTTTGCAGGTAGCTTGTTATGGCATCAGTGCTGATTGCAAGTATACTTCATGCTTTACACATGATACACATTTACACTAATTTTAAAGTGACTGTAAACTGTTTCTGTAAGTTAACTGGTAACCTCACGTTACTTAGTAATGCTAACGTTACGGTGGTGATATCATGTCTGAATGCTTGAATTATCGCCCGTGGATTAATGATTTACTAACTTTGTCTCTGTTTACGTTTCAGTGGTTGCTCAGAACCAAGTCTATGTGATTGGGCAGAGCTAAGTGTACGACAAGACTTAGATAAGCCGCAGGGTGGGAGAATGGGAGATAACGTAAAGGACGTCTCGCATTGGGTCTCGCTTCTCGGCAAGGAGCAGAAAATATGTAATATTGATAGCAGGAAGTCGAAAACCACCAGGTTGGACGTGTCCGAGGACGGCTCACCTGCCAAAACACAGAACAAGGCGCTATTATGTGACGTGTCTGTAACGCTTGGGAACAGACGACCGACACCGGACCAGGCAGAGGAAGGGCGCGGCCAACACAGCCAGAGTTTTACACAGCGGATAGGGCGCAGCGATTTGGATACGGAGAATGCATCAGACATTAAAAGGTCACCACTCAATGATAAGTCAGTGGAATGGCGACAGACGACTAGATACGCGGTTCTGCACCAGACCACTTCCAGGGCAGGTAGTACAGGTATAAGTATCCCACTGCCGAGAAAATCGACTGCCGCTACGGTAGATTGGTTGGAGGACTTGACGTTGTCGTTGAAGAAGGAAAACGGGACTTCCATGGAAAAGGGAAGTGAGCCTTTACAGACGCAAAACATGTCTGACCAAACAAACATTAGCACGACGCCGCACGTGAATTGTCAGGTTGCTACGACAGGTGAAAGTAAACGTACTTTGGAAGAGACTATGGACGGCAAACAACAGGGGGAAAGAACAAACGTCGACCAGAATGTCCCCGAGGTCATTTTGGCGTTCACAGAGTTTAAGGAAAGGGGTGCACGACTAGAAAAACAGCTGCGGTGGCTTAGACAAGAAATTGTGAGTATTGGTCCTATATACATGTACATGTATATTGTACATGTGTATACATAATACACAGTGTACTTTCTCAAAT
This sequence comes from Branchiostoma belcheri, assembly GCF_001625305.1. NCBI lineage: Eukaryota > Metazoa > Chordata > Leptocardii > Amphioxiformes > Branchiostomatidae > Branchiostoma > Branchiostoma belcheri. The sequence continues at coordinate 503,630 of NW_017802614.1, read as the reverse complement.
GATTGCTATAATGCCCTTGGATTGTCACGTACTTGTACCTCATAACAGTAAGCCAGGTGTTTGGTGTTTAAAGTCACGAACAACGGAGCTTAGCTATACCTCTTCATAGCGCTGTCGTAATGCCTTTACAACTTGTGGCGTGGCACTGTATCTAGTTTCCATCATTCAAAATACCCCCCTTTGCTCCCAAAGGCCTTGAAAGCCCTGGCAACTTGATTGCAGGGCGGTAGTTTGGCAAGTCCCTTGACCGACTCTCCAAATATTTACACGGCAATAATTCCTGGGTTGTTGTAAAAGTCGAGGCGGATGCTGTACTGGTAGGATCAGGTACAACAACGTAAACTAGTGAACCAATACGTATGTTGTAAATCATGTTCTTTGAAGTGCTCAAGTAACGGTATGTACTTCTGATATGCGCTAAAAGGCAGCTGTGTAAAGGTTAAAAGCACTGAGACGCGGACGGTCAATAAAGTGTGACATGGGTCAGGTTTTCTCAGTGAGTGAGTGAGCCCCGGCCTTCGGGCATGCAATTCGGTGAGCATGACTAAACTAAGTTTAACATGTCGTCCTGTTCTTCGAATTCAGTATGATGGTCTACATTTTTACCCGGGCATGACTACCAAGGAATAGAAATGGATATTTGTGCCGGATCTTCTCTGTTAATCATGGACGAAAATAGATTTTCGCCCCTACATCAGATAATTACCTACATCAAAGATTGATCATTAAGTATGACAATTGTCTAAAATACGCATATACGACATGTACGAGTGACATGTACATTTGTAGTTACCATCTTTACCATATACGAGTATCATGTAGTTGCCGCCTTTGCCATTTACATTGCTGCCCAGAGTCAAAGAGATGCACCCCGAATATTGTGTGCATTCTGGATTAGAGTACCCGGAGAACGCTGTTGATGTCTTTCTCATAACCAGGTACAGTAATCAACACATCATCCATCTTCAACTAACCTAGAATATGAGCTAATGAGTTTCATGTTTTATTTCCCGTTACTCTCTGCCAGATGGACCTGAAAGAGCAAGACCAATCACTGATGAGGCAGTTCCTGGACTTGCGCAGTAGCATTCATCAACTGATTGAAGAGAGGTGAGGTGTGGTAGCGGATTTGTCCAGTCTTTTGGTGGAAAGTAGAACAAAAGAGGGTGAAAGAAAGTCTTAAGGAAACGAAAAGAGTAGCACTAACGCTTGCCTTCTATATAGTTGCTCTTGAGACTGTTTATCATATCACTTTCAATATATCATATAACGTTGTTATATAGAATGAATTAGTCGATAAATGACACACTGATGACCAATGACATCACGTTAGCAGGGTCCATAGGTAAGGTGTGTCCTGCTGTATTCATATATAACATATGTTACGAAAATAACAGATTGAAATGTTTTTCCTCAGTTTGAAGGTTCCGAAGAACTCCGCGTCCCTCCTGTCGCTGTCGTCCCAGCCGGACCTGCGGGAGAGCTGCCTGTCACTGGACGAGGCGTACGGCTCCTCCTCACCAGGTAAGTCCATCGTCGTTTGCCACACTGGGCAGCTTCAAAATCAGATACTAGACTAAAATGTGATGTTTGTTTCCATTAATCTTGAGTCCATTAACGAGTAAGGGTCGTTTTAGATGATAGATGTTAAACAAAAATTGGACACCAAAAGCAACAATGGGAAACCTTTTTCCCGGCTTCAAGTTGTCAAATCTAGATGTCTGTTCCGCATATGATTTCAAAGGTCTTAAAAATCCTTCGCTCTACAGTCTGGCCTAATCTAAGTAACGAGGAGGACTACCTGCCGCCCTACCGGCCCCGGTCAGCTACAGGCCCAAGCGCCCTGGGCTGGACACCGCCCCTGTCGCGCCTCAGGCTCAGCCGGGAGGAGAGCGGGGAGCGGGAGTCCTTCTTCTAACCGTGCCACACGACTGCCGGGGTTGTCCTGGTTCTGCCTGTGGTGAAAGTAATAGCGGACAGCTTGCCAGGTTTATAAACACCACCATGTCACCGTTCTGACGGCTTGGCAGCAAATAAAGAGAAGACTTATTGGTACGCCCTATACCACTCAGCTGTCGTCCTGGCAACATTGATTGAGCCGTATTGAACGACGTAGGTGGGTGCATGAGGAGAAAGTGTAAATAAGTGCATTTGCATTAATCTGCCGTTAATAACGTTCACATTCTGAGACAATATATCATGGCGAGCAACACAATTCACAAGTAAGAGCTACCTCTACCTGTTAGCTACTTATGGGGCAAACTTACAAGCACCATTATGTATATATCAACTTGTGTATGTGTGTAAATTTGTACTATTGTTGCAATGGTTTAGGGGTTGTCAATATATTGCAATGAATTTTTTCCAGTCAGTTACATTTTTCCATGTCTCCAGGCACCACAGTTAGCAATGGTAACAGCTATGCCATGAAGCACCAATCACATGCAATCAGATTTAATTGTAGCCATACAGGTGATTTATTACATGTTCCCTTGTGCTATTCTCTCTTAGTAAATACAAAAGACATCACCAATGAACAGTACTAAATGCATGGACAATGTCTTGTGTCAATAGGTGCAAATACTGTATTTCAACTTCTGTTCTAAGCAAACAATATACAAATATATATATCATATTCAGCTACGACTGTAATAATAAATCAAATATACATAAAACCACTAAATTCTCTATCCCACTTCTTATAAATACATGTCCATATGGATATCATATACCAGTGCCAAAATAACATTCACCAATATAATAAATATATATATATAATGTTATATATATATATATATATGACAAAAACTAACATTAGCCAAACATACTGCATGTAAACAGTCTCTAAACGTTGAATAACAAGATTCACGATTTGGACCTTATAGAACCTAAACTTTCTTCCTGGTTGGTCTTGAACAGAAACCAAACATAGCAGCACCATATACAGCTAACAAAGTACACATACCAGTAAGGTTATGTATGTGTGTACAACACTTAAATGAACATTTGTACAAATGTAGTTGTGCCTAAAGAGAAATACTAGGAGTATGCAACATAAAGATCTGCAACTTTAACTAACATCCCTCAGATACCACAGTGACTATTCTTAAAAAAAAACTACAAGACCACAAATCCTTGACATTCCCAATTACCATAACAGCTGAGGCCAAATGGCAGTCAACAGTTAGTATTATAGTCAAGTATTTTTGTTGACAGCTGACTTCGTCAACAATTGTTGATACATTTGTAGATAAAAACAACTCATCACCCAGCCAATCTACTAGAGTGTACATTTTGGGTACATGTATGTGCTCTATACATGCAACTCCAGAAGTAGGGATTTACAACCCCCTTGTACATGTATTGCAAATACCCATTACCTCACCATTAATAATGAACTTGTGCTTCAGTGACATTGCTTGTGGAAACCACTGCTGCAGCATATCTTCCACCAGGTCCTGGGGAGTGCCTCATGCAATAACCTTCCTAGTGACAAACTAGCTGCAGAATCAAGGGCAAGTCTAAGGCCACAACATTTCAATTTTTTTCTGATGATGATCTCTATGACAAAGAACAACCAACTGATACAGTATCACATTTCCTTCATTGTTAAGACGTTATCACTGTTAAGATGAAGGTATTTTTCATGTTTGTTGGAATGTTTTTGTCCATGTTAAAATCTTTTGTCTACACTTCACTTTAGGGCAGGAAAATGAACTCTGAGATGTTTCTTGTAATGTCTGTTTAGACAAATTCAGTCTTTTCACTGGACCTCCCTTGTCTTGTAAAGAGTGGGTGGAGAACATAACGCTGGATCAATGCATCCATTTTCAGCTGGTTTTTACTGTATGTTGACAACAGAATTCCTGCAGTGACCAGCAGCGCTGACCACACATATCTGGGGAAACAAAGAAACAACCACAATATCAGATTAGCCTACATATCACGTTTGACATTTCAGGGGAGTTCAGGAATCCAGAAAGGGTAATATACATAACAAATACAGCAATTAGTCTCTGCATTGTACATTTTGTACACAAGTTTATGCCCATACTGAATGGGGTTTACACTTTGACATACTTAAGATATCAGACTTTGTGTACTTTGTACTTACTGCATAGTGAATGGCTTGGTGAAGAAGATGAAGCTCAGGATGATAGTAACTGCCTTCCGACAGGTTGTTACTGGCAGAAAAAAGACAGTACAGAGAAATTTCAACATTGAGATGATCAGATGTAAATCACCGATTAATAAACCATCTGGACTTAGCATGGCCAAGGGGATTGTATGTAGGCCCTAGTAATATGTCTGATAACAATCAGTTCCCCATTGTTGCTACATTTTCGTATCAATGAAAAGCCTGTTCAGTTCTCTGCATACCTGTTACAGCTGGTAAAGCTCCAAATGACTTGACCAGGGTGAGCACAAAGTTGATCCCCACGTAGCCGGTAACTGACAGGGCTGCTGCTAGCCCATAGGTGTAGCCTGGGTACTGCAGGGGGGCAAGACAACAAAACACCAATTTAGCCACTCTGTACGGCATTTCAAATCAATTCCAACATGACAAAGTCTTTCAATTATTTCAAAGAGATTTAGCATCAAAGCTTAATATATTATATGTTGCCAATCTGTGATAAACAGTTACAGTAATAGTTGGAGATGTACTGACAAACTGTACAATGGACGACCTTTACATAAGGACCACATGGCCAATGGTGATTCCTTAGATAATTGTTCCCATTCACACAAGACTCCTGACAATAAAAACCACCTGTCCACATATACAAGACTTTATTGGCCTTGAGTGGTCTTACAAAGGCAGTTTGTACCTGTGCACAGAAGCGGATTGGCTCCAGGAGTTCTCCTGACACCAGCAATCCCACCAAGATGTAAACAAACCCTACACTATAGGAGTACAGCACCTGTGGGGAAACAAGTTTAATCATACATAGTTTTATAATAATAAAAGCAGTATTTTCATCAACAGCAGACAGTAAATGAGGGTAAGGTGTGACAAACATCAATCTACAACATCTACTGATTGTTGCTAAAGAAAAGATGAAACAGAGCAAAAGCAAGATTTTTTTTCATCTCCTTGTACAACACAAAAACACATGAAGATATTTGACGGTTCAGGCAAACTCATGATGGATGTTTACCTACCACCTCAGTGTTGGATGCACTGTGTGCCTTCATGGTCTTTTCCTGCACATTTCCAATTACTGCATCTGCCACCAGCGCTAGGGAGATCAGCACCACACCTGCAGTAGTGACAAATACACATTGTCAGACATTCACGTTGAACACGAATCAAACCAGTAGAAATCAGTCTTATAACTCCTACAATATATCATTGCTTTATGTGTACAATGTACATGTACTGTAATCTACATTGTCTATATACTGACCATGGGTGTCAAAATTGGGCTGCACCTCCACATCAGCCAGAGTGAAGAAAATCAAACCAAACGTCATGCAGAGACAGGCCGTCACGTCAATCATTCCATACCTTTTACCTGTAAAAAAAGGTATCCAAAGTGTGATTCATAAGAATTAATACAAAGTGTCAAGATTTGTCTGCATGCAAAATTGTCCTTTTTTTATTAATCATACATACAATCCCTCTAAAATGGTTGCAAGTGGGTATTTGATCTCTAACCAATACACCAAATATGAGAAGAAAAGTTTGTTCAGAATGTAATTCGATACCTTGTATGAGCACCCCTCCAATCATGACAGGTATGAGTTTGCAGCATTTAAAAATGACTTGGGTGGGGTAGTTCAGATAACCCACTGCAGAGTTGGACAGGCCCATGGTAGCCACTGTCAGAAAGGCCAGACCACAGTAGGTTTTCATGGGAATTCTGTGAAAATAAAAATTGCCGGTAGTATTATAACTGTAATATAAGAGAGATCAATTTCAAGCAACTTAAAAGATTTAAGATAATGAAATTCACAGGCATGGATAATGGCATTGTGCACAAATTACCCTGTACTTTGATAGTTACATTTTGTACTGGCAAAAAATACCTGGGTATATAATAATATCATAGAACCAATATTCCGGTAAAATCCAAGGTTTACTGTTGCCAGGAAAAAGTCTGGAGCAAAATGTTTTACCTTCTTGTCTTGTCTGCCTTGAACTGCAGTTCTCCAGCACCAAAGACAGAGTAGAAGGCAAACTGCACAAGTGTGAGGTACCAACCAAAGGGCTTAAATCCCTCCAGCCTAAAGATCAGCTCCTGTCAACATGAAATAAGCAAAATAATTACATTAACTAGTTGTAACTACAAGTGGTAATGTTTAACAGTAATACTAGTAGATTGTATTAGTACTATTACCAACAAAGAAGTAAAACCAATGATCATATCTCCATTTTACTTTATCACTGAAAAGTTTGTTTATACTACATTCTTTCACAATACTGTTTGCTCATGACAATGCCAGCTTTTGAACAAAAAGTGAGAAAAAGGAGCCAGCTTCATTAAGGCCACCATTCGTCAGAAAGAAAAAAACACATACTTACCAACACATAGCCATACATGAGATAGAAGAAGAAGACTCCGCCCACACAGACCAAGAACTGCCCAGCTCTTGGCAGGCCACTAAGGGATACTCCAAGGACTCTGATTTCATCAGGCTGCTTTTCTCCAGCCGGCTTGACGGAGATGTAACTTTCCCCTTCTTGGATGGTTATGGATACGTTTCTCCCATTACTGAGGTTTGTGAAATCAGGATCACCTTGTTTTGTTGTAGTATCTGACATGTTTGCCATGTTTACGATGCTGGTATTTCTTGACTTGATCATTAGAATCTCTTAGACTGCAGACAACTGATGCCAATCAAAGGTAATTACTAATTGACAAAGTAATTGACTCTAATTGACAATGAGATAAGTCAAGTGCACAACAGTCCAGTACATCCAGACTATCAGACTTCAATCTTTCCAAATATAGATAACCTGACAATATGTAAATATACCAACATGATTATGGTATCTGCCATACATATTTGCTCAGACTAGTCTTATTTGACAAGCTCCTTACATTACTGAGTTCCAAGTTGCATGTAAACACAAATGTTTCACAAGGTTTTGTTTCACATCTGTCATAAATACATGTCTAGGAATATATCACCATGTTTTGCAGCTGTTTAATATTTTCAGCTCCTGTATGTGCCAGGTGTCTGCCACGTGTCGGTTTATGATACAATCTTCCTCAACTTTGCTAACAAGATTATATGTCACCTTACTGTTACATGTTAAACGTTAAGGTTATACAAGGAGTGCTGGTACATGTAGAAAGCATTGCTTGGTATTGAAGAATACACAGTGGTGGAATTCCCTGATCCCTGAGATTAAGTTCCATGTAACTTGATATCGTGAACACACAGGTGACATGTAGCTGTCCAGACCTTTATGTGCTATGACACCTCCCTGAAGTTGAAACAGAGCGTCTAAACTTGTCAATGTGCGCCACGTGTTTGCAGCTCCATCGGTTTCCTGCTTTTATAACACCATCTTCCTGTGTTGAACATACCCCTGTCCCAGGCTGCTGAAGTTGTGTATTACCGTTCAGGATGCCGAAAACATTTCTTGTTTCCAGAGGCTTGTTTCCAGTTGTACGAACAGCTGTCCGGCTACTTCCCACTGGCAGAGTCTAACTGATGGATCATCCGGGGGAGAGCCATATCAATATCTAATTATATATATAGTCTAACTTTTTTATTAACGATAAATGATTCGTGAAATTAACTTAAATTTAGTTTATAAAAGTTTCTTTAATCGTATTTTTGTGCATATCATTATCTTTCTATTCAATATTATAATATAGTAACATTTGTACATATTGATCCCCCTACAATCATTTATGGTTCGTTCTAATTGAAACCGGTTGTGGGATGTTCCATTTCTGGTTTAATAGTCTTGATAGTGTTCACTATGATATGAGGCCACTTTTCTATGGCACTGTAAATTAAACGTATATATTTGAGCATTTAGTTATAAAAAAGGTCAAAATGAATTGATGGGGTCATCAACCTTCTATAGCAAAATCAGATGCTTCTCACCCCCTTCTGCAAATAATACATTCCATTCTCCAAAATGGCGGCCACGGTGTTTGATTTTTCCGCAACGAGGAAAGCCTTTGAGGTGAGAATTAAGATCTAACAGAACAGATATTACTAATATTAATGTGTCAGAAACACTTCATGTGTTAAGGGGGTCTTAATAGATTCTTCAATTTTGCTCTGGAATCAACGTCGTTCATGGGAGAGGCGAGGCTATAGCTAGGTTTGGAGGGAGGGGGGCAAGAAAACGCTCATGATAAAAAATATCAAAATTCATATATCTCCACTTACCTGTGTGTTCCACATACAAAATAGCAGCAGATTTTGGATCTGCTTGGTTCTTTCCGTTTCAGCTTTCCTGGTATGCCAGGGCTAAACCTTGAATGTGGTTGTTTGTAGATGCCTTCTCTCCAGTCCTCAAAAGTTTGCAAGACAAATTATGATTTTCTGGTGTGTAATTTCTGTGATGTAACAGTTTGTTTTTCTCTGTAGGCTGAGATCCATGAGGCAGAGAGACTAAACAGCATGTCATTGTTACAGGAAAGGTTCATGAAGCTCTCAGGCAGGTATGGTCAACCTATTGTACATTTAGAGTTCTCACTGAAATTACCAAACTACCAAATTATCTTGTGTTGGGCTATTAATAAATATGATTTCCAAAGGCGTTATAATCATTTTTCACAGTGAGACAGAGAAGAAAAGCACCCTGGACCAGGCTTTCAGGGATGTTCTAAAGGACCACATTGTGAGTATCCTTAACTTCAGACCTTTTCAACATGTGCAACTTTAAAGTGCCGGGTCCTGCAAAAAAAAAACACTTTATACCCTTACTCGGAGTATTAACTTTTCCATCCCATATTCATGTTATTTACAGGTAAAGGAGAGTGGTTGTGATGTGTACTTGTCAGTCATTAGCCTGGCTGTGGACTGTGCAAAAGAAGGTATGAAGTACTTTTTTTGCCAGTAATTGATACATGTATTACATAGCTCAGTTTTTTTAATGTTATCCTTAGCCCATAAGATCTTTTTTCCATTATAGGAATGCAATACTGAAAAATGTAATACACATGTATAATTAGCATACACTAAGTAATAAAACAAAGCAACGTGGAATAGAATGTTGTAGAGTATGATGAAGCATCGACTTTTAGATATATTTTTCCAATGGTGCTTTCTGTTACCAGTAATGATACATGAGATCTACAGATATACAGTGTTTTAGTGGTTGGTTACATAACATCTGTAACTCTCATCGCTAACCTTGTCAGGTATGTGTCTTGGAATGATACCATTCCTCATGCTGGATGACGTCTTCTCCTCTGTGACCCTTGACGTGTGTGAGACGGTCTTCCAGTTTGTGGAGGATGGAGTCTCAACATGGAAAAAGGTAGATTCAGAATTCCAGACTTACCAAACCTTCCTCAGTGATAGTTAACCTTGAAATATAAAAAGTTTTGATAAAGATGAACATTGATTGTAAATTTGATTCTGTCAATATTGCATAATATATGGTGAATTGATTATTAACAAATTAGCACCACCTAGCTAGCACTGCTTGAACTGCAAGCATGTTCATGTACATGTTTGTATGTGTTATGAAAAAGGCCTATGCAATTTCTACAATCAATGAATAGTGAGGAAATTTTAGTCCAAAATGATGAGCGTAAAATGTATGTTGCAGAGATATGCTTCCCTGTTGTCAACAACATGGTTCCTTCTTTTTTTCCCTCAGGAACCTTATTACACAGGGGGAAAGAACTATTTGCTCAGAATGTGTAATGGTAAGTCTGAAATGTTTTTTCAGTGCTGTCGTATTAAGTGATTCTCTTTCTGTTTGGCTCGTATCCTAGAAATCACACATCTGTACACCCTGGATTGATTAGTACTTGATAAAGATTACTGCATAAGTAAAAAATCAGGAACTAAAATGTACTTTTTCTGCACCAAATACACATTGATGACCTAAAGAATTGTTTGCATGTTAACATATAAAAGGCAGGTTTTGGAAAAGATATGATTCACATGAAGAACAAGAACAGCTACAAAACTTTTCTTTTTGCCCTCAGATCTGCTGCGCCGACTGTCTAGGT
>NW_017802614.1:483667-493453 GCF_001625305.1 Branchiostoma belcheri | reverse complement strand
TCCCTAGGAGAATCCGGAACTCTCCTAGGGAAGATTAGAATTCCGATCCCCTAGGGGAAATTGGAATTGAAGTTTTTCTTCTACAAAACTGGGATCTGAATATCTGAATTCCAATCTCTCCTAGGAGAGTTCCGGATTCTCCTAGGGGAGATAGGGATTTCACACCTAAACTTTCAATCAAATTCAGCATAGGTAAGTGAATATGTAAATCAGACTCAGATATTTGCATCAGGTCATTGTGAGATAGTGAATCAAAAACCAGTTTTTCCAGTTAGTTAGTGACTTGGTATATAAGGGATTGTTCCCCATGCCAAGCCAGTCAAAGTGACAGCATACTGATCAAGTCGTGGCGGAGGATGAACAGCAGCAGAAAGCAGAATTCTACAGATTGGTTGAAGAGCATATCAGCAATGTTGGGCAGAAAAAGAACAAGAAGCCATAGGCGACAATTCTCCGTGAAGTATTATATATTGCAACAAAAAGAAGTAGCCATTGGCGACAATTCTCTGTGAAGTGAGATAAATCGAACAAAGAAAAATTGTTTAAACGCGCGTCGGCTCAGTCATCTTAAGACGCAACAACCAATCAGAGATGCGAAATGCCGACACGTGACGCGGGATTTGCATACAGTCTAAACAACGGGGAAGGGCGCGCGATGCCCGAAATATTTTTGCGTCAATATTCAGCGCTGTGATTCAAGAGATTAATACCCGGAAACAATTTCTTTTCTTGTTTTGAACGCATAAACATGCATTTACGCTAATCTAGTATGATTCAGGGTTACTTTTTTTTAACCTGCCATGGCCAGATTATCTAAAGTTGTGTGTATTGTGTGTACAATCTACAGAAAGAGAAATGTACATCAGGTCCGATCATCCGATTTTCACGTTTCGGTTTTTCGGACTCGGTTCATGAACGTATTTTGGTTTGGCTCCTGGAATGTGCGAAAAAATGACTCCCGGGACTGTCTACAGGGAACACTCGCACATTCGCGGTGTATCAGGACAGCGCGACTGGTCGGCATTAGCGCAGTCCCTGCAATTAGTAACAGTTGCACATCAATCCGGCCGAAAGCATGATTGTGTAACACAGGCTACTTCTTCATATACCGGCTCATACTACAAGACGCCTTTACAACTAGCAAATCATAAAATTACCCGATCTACTAGTATGTGCGGTTTACCAGCCCCAGACCACATCCGACCACGAGGCAGAACACATTGATGGGTTGCTCAAAAATACAAATGTATTGTCCATGTTTACAAAGAGCTGCTCCACAATACACGCCGCCACTAGGTCGCCACAGCCGACCAGTTCGAAATCGATAGGATTACGTCATCGGTATTTACATTTCGTAATGCTGAACATTTCCGTCCCCATCACCCAACATAAACGGACGAAAACATTTCAAAGAAATGGGGATGTTTCGAAAATAAGCATTTACTCCAATATCAAAACAGCTACGGTAAAAATAAAAAGACGTGCATCACCCCGGGCATAATGCCACACAACATGCGACATTACACAGAAATGCGACGTACGGAAGAATGCGTTTTGGCTGCGAACATCTTCCAAAAAAACTTGCCATCTCTTAACCATGGGCAAAAACATCTGGAACCACTTATCAAAACCTGCATGAAGTTCCACCCCCCCCACTGCTATTCCAAACAACGCGTTTTTCTGGACCATTCCAATTCGCCTCGCAATTGTAGGGGTGCGTCTGTAATATTACATTGACCGCGAAAGCAGCAACGGCAAAAATACACATTCGTGCATCAACAAGGGCATGCCCGCAGACGGCGTATAAAATTGCGTGCCGATTACACAAAGAGAACCCAGTGTTTTGACTGCGAACATGAAAAATCAGCCGATCACAACACTCCGTCCGGAGGTCCTGACCTCCTTCACGGAGTAATGAGTTCTAGTATTTCTACTACTAATCTGGGATCAGAATATCAGGATTCCAATCTCCCCTAGGAGGATTCCAGATTCCCCTAGGAGGATTCCAGTCTCCCCTAGGGGAGATTGGAATTCTGATTTCCCCTAGGGGAGACTGGAATCCTCCTAGGGGAGATAGGGATTCCAATCTCCCCTAGGGGAAATCATAATTCCAATCTCCCCTAGGGGAGTTCCGGATTCCCCTGGATTCCAATCTCCCCTGTGACATATATTTTTCCAATGGTGCTTTCTGTTACCAGTAATGACACATGAGATCTACAGATATACAGTGTTTATAGTGGTTGGTTACATAACATCTGTAACTCTCATCGCTAACCTTGTCAGGTATGTGTCTTGGAATGATACCATTCCTCATGCTGGATGACGTCTTCTCCTCTGTGACCCTTGACGTGTGTGAGACGGTCTTCCAGTTTGTGGAGGATGGAGTCTCAACATGGAAAAAGGTAGATTCAGAATTCCAGACTTACCAAACCTTCCTCAGTGATAGTTAACCTTGAAATATAAAAAGTTTTGATAAAGATGAACATTGATTGTAAATTTGATTCTGTCAATATTGCATAATATATGGTGAATTGATTATTAACAAATTAGCACCACCTAGCTATCACTGCTTGAACTGCAAGCATGTTCATGTACATGTTTGTATGTGTTATGAAAAAGGCCTATGCAATTTCTACAATCATTGAATAGTGAGGAAATTTTAGTCCAAAATGATGAGCGTAAAATGTATGTTGCTGTCAGAGATATGCTTCCCTGTTGTCAACAACATGGTTCCTTCTTTTTTTCCCTCAGGAACCTTATTACACAGGGGGAAAGAACTATTTGCTCAGAATGTGTAATGGTAAGTCTGTTTCAGTGCTGTCGTATTAAGTGATTCTCTTTCTGTTTGGCTCGTATCCTAGAAATCACACATCTGTACACCCTGGATTGATTAGTACTTGATAAAGATTACTGCATAAGTAAAAAATCAGGAACTAAAATGTACTTTTTCTGCACCAAATACACATTGATGACCTAAAGAATTGTTTGCATGTTAACATATAAAAGGCAGGTTTTGGAAAAGATATGATTCACATGAAGAACAAGAACAGCTACAAAACTTTTCTTTTTTGCCCTCAGATCTGCTGCGCCGACTGTCTAGGTCACAGAATACAGTGTTCTGTGGTCGCATCCAACTCTTCCTGGCACGACTTTTTCCACTGGAAGAAAAATCAGGTGTGTCTTCACTGAGGCGATGAGAATGATTAAAGGGCATATCTGATATACATGGGATATAGATATCATTCTAAATTGTTCATTGACAGTCTTAACTGTTTACTGGTTAAATGTCCTGTTAATTTCTCTTTCTGTAGGAGGGGTGGCATTATGGGACATTAAAAGTGTAGTGTTGAAAATTCTGATACAGTTTTAACTTTCCAGGCCTGAACCTGCAAAGCCACTTTAACCTGGAGAACGTGACCTCGTATAACCTGAAGGGAGATGACAGCACCATGAGGTCAGAGGACAGGGACCGGGATGAGAGTATGGAGATGGAGGAGGGAGAGATGTCTGATTCTCACAGCAGGTCAGACAACACACATCCTCCGGGGTAATCATAGACTTTCCTGTAGCATCGTGTGACCTGTGTGACATTGTGTGGCCTTGTCGCTAGGTTGGTTGACTCACGATTAAAAGGTTCTGAGTTCAAATCCCAGCAGATCCCAATGTTATGCCCTTGGGAAAGGCCCTCTTCAGAGAGGATGTGTTAAACTTTAAGTTAGAGTAGGATTTCATCTATGTGATATGAATTCTGGGTTCATTTTATTTCCAACAGTTACTGTTTACATATCAATCTGGAAAAGGTGTGAAAAATGTAGTCTTTGAGAAATATAGTATATGAGCAGTACCAAAGATTGTGGATCCATGTTAAATTACTTTATTCAAACATTTTTATACCATTGTACTGATATGCAACTTATTTTACTCTTTCACAGCTTTACACCTATTGACTACAACCTGTACAGAAAGTTCTGGTCCATCCAGGACTTCTTTCGTAACCCTAACCAGTGTTACAAGAAGGACCTATGGAAGAGCTTTGCCAGCGTGAGTTGATTTTACCATGTCAAAATGCTCTATCTTTGTTCATGGTGTACATTTATCAAGCATTTGAAGGATAGATACCCATCATACATTCCTTGTCCAAAAGTAAATTTCTTGCAGTTTAACTGTTTTTGATATTAATATATACGTGTGAATTTTTATTCATTCTCCCTTAGAACTCAGATGAAGTTCTGAAGTGTTTTGAGAGTCACAAGCTGGACGATGTTCAGGCTTCCAAGAAGAAAAAGGAAATGCTTGCAGGGGATCGTGGCAATGTGTACTTTGCTAAGTACCTGACCAGTGAAAAGGTAAGAAGGAAGAAAAGAAGCCATATGACGGTTGACTGTGTAAACAATGGACACAAAGGCTGCTTTTATGGTTATGATAAGTTTCCTACTGTGCCAGTTTGTCTACCTTAGAATACAAACAATGTGTAACAGAGATAGAAAGAAAGCGATACAGCATTATGTAGATAATGCAGCAACTAAACATTATTATTAATTTTTGTTTCAGCTTCTCGATCTCCAGCTTGCTGACAGTAACTTCAGGAGATATGTGCTGGTACAGTTTCTCATCCTGTTCCAGTACCTCAATGCACAGGTCAAGTTCAAAGCGTAAGTGTAAACTGCCTTGATATAGAAAAGTACAAACAATTGTGAGGTTTTGGTTGTTGTTTTAGTACATGTATATGCCATTTACCACAATGAAGAAGGTGAGTTTTTTTTACTCAGGCAGACTTGGTTCTGGACTAATGATGTGTCTTTTCCACTATTGTATACAGACCCAATCTGGTAGTATCTGATGAGCAGGCACTCTGGATAAAGAATGCTACAGACATGATTTACAAGGTATGTACTTGCTTGCTCTTGTTTTGTAAGTTCACCGCTGACGTTGATCATGTATCATGGTGTTCGACATTGATAACTCTAAAGCCTGAAGGAAAGAGATTTGGTTAGTGACAAGCTCTCTTTTCCGTACGGTAGTATATTTACAGTATGTCTTTTACAACTTCTGTAAAGTTTGGGCCCCTTGGCAGCTTTCTTTGGAACTGCAGGGGCATTTTTTGTTGGAGCCGTGGTGTAAATGTTGTGATGTTCTCCAGCTGCTGCGAGAGACGCCTCCTGAGGGAGACCAGTTTGCTAAGATGGTGCAGCACACCCTGGAGCGGGAGGAGAACTGGATCACCTGGAAGAACAAAGGATGTCCTACTTATGACAGGGAGAGGTTAGTGACATTGAGAAGTATAGGGAATTGATTCATCCCAAACGCAAGGCTTTAAGCTTACCTTGATTTCATAGCCAAACTTGCACCCTTTTGATTTTGATGAATGTACCTGTGTAAAGGTATCCCTCTATCCATATCCCGTCACTCTATCCCTATCCCTCTATCCCTTTCTCCATCACTCTATCCCTTTCCACATCCCCCTATCAGTCTATCCCTATCCCTGCACTAGCACATACCTTTGAACTGGCAACAATATAAAGAAGTTGAATATTTTGACCTCCAGTGACAAGCTTTGGGCACAACTGATTATAAAATAGCCGTTCTTTGTTTGTTGCAGGCCAAAGACAGAGACCCCACTAAAGAAGTCCCGTAAGAGAGCGATGGGTGAGGACATCAAAGAAGCCGAGGACAGTAAGAGGGTGAACATGGGCAGTTCAGAGTTAACCAGGCTGTGGAACCTGTGTCCTGATAACATGGAGGCATGCAGTAATGCTGAAAGGTACATGGAACTAGAAAGGGTACATGTGTGAGCAAATGCAGGATATTTCCCTCCTAATGGCTTTTAAAAATATCATTTCTGTGCAAAATGGAAAATGTATGTCTTCTTACTTCGGGCCAATTGACATGGAAGTTGATATGGGGATAGCTTGGGGATACAGGCTCAAGTTTTTAGATTGTTTTGCTGCAGGCTTTTAGAATAATAATGGGTGGGTTTATTAGCTATGTTCTCTGAGGATTGCTTGTTTTCTTCACATGCAGTACTTATTGATACATTAAACCCCTATTTCCAACATTGAATGCTGCTACAGAGAGTTCCTTCCTACCCTGGAGGAGTTTTTTGAGGAGGCCATTGAGCAGTCTGATCCTGAGGCTATGGTGGAGGATGAGTACAAGTTAGTCTTCATATCAATATTGTATTTGCCCTTTTGTGTAGAGTGTTATATTTGTATCGATTCAGTTTGAAACTCTGGCAAATTAATATTCTCCATGTAGTTTTACTGATTACTAATATTCTTCCTGTACGGTTGTACCTCTACAATTTGGCAATTCTTTGTTTTGTGCCAAAGCATGTTGTACTTACTTAGATAACTTTGATATAAAATTAATTAATGTATTTGGATATTTTTATCAAAGGGTTCATATCACACACATACTTGTATTTGTAATATGTACTGATGTTGAACTTTTCTTTTATAGAGTTGTCAACAATCCAAACTTTGGTTTTAGAGGTAAGTTTTCTATACAGTGCTGCATCTTTCTAACTCCTTTTTAAAGACAAAGGTAACTTGAAATGTTAAGCTTAACAATGTGACGTAAGCTATGCAGCTCATAGTGTAGTAAACATAGGATATGAAAATTGTTCTGCAATGTTCACAACTTTAAGTAGACCCCATATGTTGTTCCCCATTCCCAGCACTAAGACTCCTGGCATGTCGCAGTCCCCACTTCTTCCAGCCCACCAACAACCAGTTCAAGACCCTTCCCTCATACCTGGAGAACATCCTCAGCAAGCTGGCTAAAGAACTACCGGTAGGGTGCTGAGATTTTTAAAAAGAGAGTATGATGGATTCAGGAATCAAAGACCACATTTAGGACTCCTGCATGGATAGTCGTCAACTGATAACCTAAAAATTTGGCTGACAAGTATAAAGATTATGTACTTATTAGGCTCACATGGCCATCAATATATTTTAACTTTTAAATGTTAGTCATGTAACTTGTTATTGTAAATTTGCCATTTATCTAATCATAGCAAGATACTGGATGTACTGAAGTGCCGACTTAAAATTCTGGTACGTTTCCTTTTTCCAGTCCCCGTCAGAAGAGCTGAAGACAGACACAGACATGGCTGAGAATGAAGAGCTGTTGGATGAGAAGAAACCAGACAGTAAGTACCACTATACATCCTGTTGGCTTCCTCTACCTGTTGTTAAATGGCATAGAGCAAATGTACATTTGTACATTATTGTAGCTCACAGGTAGTGGTTGATTGCAAGTGCTGACCTATAGTCACTGTACTGGCCTGACTGCATACAATGTAACATTACATTTAGCTAAACCAATCACACGCATCAAGTATTCAGTATTATGTACATTTAATGCATGTCACAAGTTATTTTCCAGGTAACAAGTTATAAAAATATCTTTGACATTTGCTAAGAACAGAAACTTTCTCTTTCAGGTCCTCAAGGCCCCCCACCTTTAACACAGGAGCACATTGATATTTTAGCAGAGAAGCTCGGTGCTGACTGGAAAAAGTTGGCCCCACATTTAGACTTCAAGGTGTGTATGATAGCACACAGCACAGGCATGTTTAGTCCAATGGACACAGCACATACAGTGTGCAGTTTAAGATGGCCTTGTTAATGTTAGTTGTCTGTCAGTAGTCAGTGCAATTTTATTAGATGTTTTGCCTTCATCACTTAATGTTTATAAGTTTGTTTACATCTAATTTGACAAACAATATTAAATGTTTCTATACGTAGGCTCTTCCAGGCTTTGGGAGGCAGCTAGAAAGAGTAGTAGAAATTGGCCAAATAAAGAGATAACGTGCCAGGGAAGTTGGTTCGCTAGAGAGTACAGTTTTGCCACACTGATATATGATAATTGGCCAAATTCTACTTTGTAGCCACCTCCCGCTTGGTAGAAGCTACATGTAAATGTATACTAGTATGTACAACTACAACTTGTAGTAATAGTCCATGCTGCTGATTTCCCAGGGAGCTGAGATCACAGCCATAGAAGGAGACAGTAATGAGATGAACACGCAGGCGACCCAGCTACTGGTGACGTGGCAGGACAGGGAGGGGCCGCGCGCCACGGTCGACATCGTCATGTCAGCTCTGGAGAACGCCGGCATGCAGGACATATCTGATGTAGTGTTTGGGGAGGGGGAAGAGGCTGCATCATCGCCTGTATAGGCCTAAAATAGCTTCACAACTTTGTCAGATTTCAGTCATCTCTTTGTTGTGTTAATGAACACTTTGGGTTTCTACTACATACGTCTTGCTATTGTCTTCTGGCAAACTTGATACATGTACAAGGAAATATGTACATGTATCTTCAGAATTTTGCCATCTGATTCTTGTATTTTTGCTGTAACATCTTGTTTGATACTTGCATACATGACAGTCTAGAAGTACAAGGTAGCTTACCCTTGTTACAAGGGCCTCAAATTTCCCTCTGATAATAACAATATGGAAAAGACATTAGAATGGATGGGTCACAC
The DNA here is from genome assembly GCF_001625305.1 of Branchiostoma belcheri. Classification (NCBI taxonomy): domain Eukaryota; kingdom Metazoa; phylum Chordata; class Leptocardii; order Amphioxiformes; family Branchiostomatidae; genus Branchiostoma; species Branchiostoma belcheri. Next base: position 484,962 of record NW_017802614.1, on the reverse strand, counting down.
TATGTTAGTTGTTATTGTTTGAATAAAACTGCAAGATGCTGTTGATTCATCCAGTAAGATTTTCTTTGATTCCTTCTCAGGCATCTCAGTTCAATTTGCTATACAAACATGAGCAGTTTTGGTTTTGTCTACCATACAACATGCAACATTTTTATATACAATCATCTAGTACTGAGTAAAGCCTACTGTGGTCCTGTGCTGTTGTGAGTAGCTGTATAGTTGATGACGTATCATTGTTTCAGCCCTCCTCGTCAAGTTGAAATAAAATGTGTACTTGGATTTTTTTCTTTAAAAGTCTTGTGTGGATGATCATTTGGTAAACAGAGCCATATACTTCAGGTCCTCAAAACAGATGGGGGACTGCAGTCTGCACGTTTTATCCACTGCTGAATGACACATGATCTATCAACAAACACATTGTACTTGGAAGTTTGTCATTCGGTGAAGGGAGAGAAGGCATGAGCTTGTAATGTCAGAATTTGTCCAAGTACATCCTGTTCCTAACTGCACGGTTGAAAAGTGTATCAGTTGTTCCTCCAATCATTGCTCCAAACCATGCCCAACGACCCCCCCCCCCGAAAAAACGGCAATATACAGTTTTTGTAATGTTTGTAAGAGAGGACACCTGAAGTTCCAGAGAAAATCGCTACGAGGCCCAGTAGATAATTGTTTCTTCATTAGATCAAGACCCAAAATATCGTTAAAACCAATCTACTGCTTCTTGGGTAATCCCATTCCTTCAGACGCACACATAAAACAACGCCAGAACGTAAACTGTAGCGGAAGTAAAAAAAAAAGCGGAACTGAAAAAGCAGCGTCAACATGACACATGTCTGTGCAATTTAATAGTCTCTAGTGTCTCTCAGGCAGTGGATAGACCTGGTCCGCCAGTTTCCTGCCCCAAGGCCATATCAAGATATGCATTGACAGGCAGCCGGCATTGTTTGGCCACACAAAGCAAAAACATGGGCTCATCCTCGGGGTTTTCGAGCTAATCACGCGATCTATTCATCGTACCCTCCGCCACGGAGAAGCCACATTTGAAGCCTCCTGTGTCGGTTGGGACGACCTTAAGGGTCATCAGAGAGTAACATCACGGCGCATGTGCCACACCTCACACCTGCACTGTCTGGTCCCAGGACGATGTGTTCATCTCCTATGTTCTAAGACTAAGAGGTGTTCCAGTTTTATCCTGCGGTAGGCAGGGGTTTGTGCCGGTGAGATCCGTCTTACTTGCTGCAGAGACAACATGCCCAGGTAAGCCCTGATGTTTGTGTCAGGTAACAATAGGTGAC
>NW_017802614.1:473138-483408 GCF_001625305.1 Branchiostoma belcheri | reverse complement strand
TTTTTGTTTGTTTTGTTTTGTTTTGTTTTGTTTTGTTTTTGTTTTGTTTTGTTTTGTTTTGTTTTGTTTTGTTTTGTTTTGTTTTGTTTTGTTTTGTTTTGTTTTGTTTTGTTTTGTTTTGTTTTGTTTTGTTTTGTTTTGTTTCGTTTTGTTTTGATCAGTACGCAAATCACGTCATTACGTAGATATTTCACGAGATCTGCCTCCATACGTACTGTATATGTTCTAAATGGTATCAGGTTAGAAATTCATGATAGCTCTATGGGCGTCATACCGAATTCTGCTATATTGCTTGCCAATCTACAATAATTTACAAAAATGCCGCCCGACATTTAACTTAAGGTTCTTTCGTAGACTCTGTATAACTATGACAACCTATGCGATTAAAAAAATCAATTCCCTCGTCAGCCAGGGTCACCGTGTGCAACAGATGTCAAAATCGATGTACATGCATAATTTAGGAGGAGAGGAAAAAGGACTTGTGACCATAAATACATTACGCCATGCATATTACATTACGATTTAAGGTTGAGTCAGTCCAGAAGTATTTCGATGACAATGACAGGCGGTAGTCTCAGGCGTGTATCCGGGTGGTTATGTCGGTATTACGGGTCATCAGTCTGACCTTCGCATATCGTCGCTCATATTTGTCTGCTAGGTTTAGTGTAAAGAGATCTTAAGTAGTTACCATATGTTTAAAAATTAGGCATAGAGAAAGATGTTATGGTTGTTTTAATTCCCAGAAATTTGCTTTCTTAATCTCAAAATTGGAAATTTTGATATTGTGAATCTCATTGCAGAAGCAACTGTCATATGTTTTCCAAATTTTCCTACTAGATTCAGTCTCTTATGTATTACCAATAAACCTTCGTTATATGACGTGTGGTTATAAAAAATATTGAACATATAGATATACAAAAAGGGCCTGATCACATTTTATTTTAATGCATGCATAGTACATGTACATGTCTCTGTACACGTTCCTCTTTCCGAACATAAACATTCCCAGCATATGAAAGTGCAAAAGTTTTCTATTCATTTCCTGTGCAAAGGAGGCTTGTCACCAGCTTTAGTTGTCGTCTGTGCTATCGGCTTTGCAGTACGTTTTTTTTCATTCACGACTAAATAATACGGTCTTGGTACAATGTTTGCAATTTTTGTACTTCACAGCAAAAGAGAATCTGGCTCTGGTCGCTTGGGTATATTGCTGTGCCTTCTCGTCTTGGCATCATTGGGGAAAAGTGGTGAGTAGCTATAGAATATACTTCCACAACATGTAATTAAGATCATGTACAACAAGAATAAAGGCCCTGTGCAACATATCTAGTATAGAACATTTCATATTACGCTAGTTTTTTTTTTTTCATACAGAAAGCCAATACGTGTAAAACGAATCTTGACCACAGGAAGGTGTGCCACCCATATATTCTTTTCCTAATGTATTTAAAGTAATGCAAAAATATATTTAAGCGCAACAAAAGCATAGAAAATAAATCTTAAACCGGTTTCAAAACGAATTAAAAATCTTAAGTTGCTTATTCGTCGATTTCAGATCAAGAATGCTCCGCTCCAACATGCGCCGACTGTCTCCGCCAAGGTCCGACATGCGGGTGGTGTGCGGAGGAGGTGAGTCGTCTTCACCCGTATGTCGGTATGAGAGCCTCCCGCTGAACGACTAGTCTGGGAGCACACCGACATTTCTACCTTTCCCAGATCAGATCCTAACACTAACACATCTAGTAGACTGTTACACATTGTCACAAATGAGAGGACAGATTGTGGCCAAAAGCTAAATTGTTGACATTTTCTTTCGTCTGCTTCTTTACTCTGCAGAATTAACTTAATTTTCAAAGTTGATTTCCTAGCAATTTCATTGAATAGTGATACAAAACCATCCCATCATCTCGCATGGAAAAGTTAACTGTAGTACGTACCGAAGAACATTAGTAAATAAATGGTTTTCAGCATCATGGACAAAATAGGTCATGAATGCATGTATGGTTTTCAGTACCATGGACAGGATCATGAGCAATGCAGTAGCCACTGGTAGATATACATAGAGGTTTCGTCATTGTTTTAAAGCGTCCTTTTCGTGAAGACGTTTTGATCAAACAAATCCACATCGACTGAACCAAACTTTGTTGATCTGAAAGAGATGCCTACAATAATAATTCACTTTTTCATGAAAACTTATGCCTACATCCGTTTCTTTGATACAATTCTCCATCATCTTTCAGGGTTACCAAGGACCACGCTGTGACCTCGTCACTACACATAAGAAGAACGCTTGTCTGTCAACCAAGATACAGAATCCAACCACAGAGGGACCAACAAAAACCAAGGCAACAGATTTTGGAACTATTGTCTTTTTGAGAGAAGTTTAGTTTATGTCATGGACTTAGACTGGATAAAAACAGAAGTAAAAATGAGCACATGCCAGGGTTTAGTCACTGTAACTTGGCACTGTACGTTTTCTATAAAGTTGATTTTGTCTTGTCTCAGGATCTGCCCCTGAGCTCAACAGCACAAAGTGGAGACAACATTATCCAGGTCAGGCCACAGGAGGTCGGCTTAAAAATGAGGAAAGGTACATCGAACATTATTTTGACACAACCGCAGCCTGCAATACTCAAAATTACATTTTCCATTATGTATATGATTGTCGTTATCCACCTCTAAATCACATATTGATCATGTCATTGTGTTACTATAGATATGACCACGCATGGACTGTTGCTAACCTGGCTATGTCATACTCTCTCCTTCTACCCCGGCAGGTGACACTGCTCAGCTGACCATGCAGGTTCGGCAGGTGGAAGACTACCCCCTGGACCTGTACTATCTCATGGACATGTCATTCAGTATGAAAGACGATGTTTCCAAACTGGTCGACATTAACTCAGAACTAAGTAAGTACATAAAATAACATCAAAGATATGCTTCCTTTATGATTGTCTGTGTTTGGGATAACTTGTGTGGTAGGTGATGATGCCGTTGAGCCATATGTCCAGCATAATAATCAACGTTTTGCTTTTATTTTACTGACAGTTCGTGAGATGAAGAGTCTAACAAACAACTTCCGTGTTGGCCTGGGCATATTCTTAGACAAGACTGTGCTGCCAATGGTGAACACTAACAAGGATCGGTGAGGCATAGTTTCAGCATTGAAATGATCTTAGATTAGTAAGATGTTTACATCGATTTTTTAATACTGAGAAGGATTTAAATACCTTTCTCTTGCCACTAGCCTACAAGACCCCTGTCCCAACCCAGCCACACAGTGTGCTCCAGTTTTCGGTTTCCGCCATCTTCTGGACCTGACCGATGATGCAGACGCCTTGAGAAGAACGCTGCCAAACCCTGAGGACGTTTCTGCTAACAGAGACGTCACCGAGGGAGGCCTTGAGGCCCTTCTCCAGGTTGCCATATGCAAAGTAAGTCAACAGTCTTGAGAGATTGCACTACTGTGTACTTCTGAAACTAGGAGGTAACATTCACGAGCAAATTTCTCTTCCCATCAATATTGATGATAGGACATTATTATACCGGTTGTTGTCTGCTTTCTTCCAGGAAAAGATTGGCTGGCGTGACAAGGCCACCAAAATGGTGCTGTATGCCTCTGATGAGGGCTTCAAAATGGCAGGTGATGGGAGACTGGCTGCCATCTTACCCCCGAATGATGGGGCGTGCCATTTGAGTTCAGTAAATCGAGAGTACACGGCACTGAACAACCAGGTGATTGAATTGTTTAGCCTGGGTACCATCCTACTTGTATGCCGGGGCTCCCACACTCGCATCCCTAAGAAGTAGGGAAGCGAGTATGGGAGCCCCGGCATACAAGTAGGATGGTACCCAGGCTATGAATTGTTATCATATATACGAAAACAATCAGGTAACGAGCATGTGCAGAAATAACATGTCTTCTTACTTAGTTTTCACTCTTCAGAAATTGATGATAATTCGTCTTTCCCACAGGACTATCCATCAGTGGGACAACTTGTCAGGGTTTTGAGGGAACAGAAAATTCAACCCATTTTTGCCGTTACTGAGTTTCAGGCAAAAAATCAACTCAAGGTGTACAAGGTAAAGACTGTCTTGATAAAAAAAACATTTTTAGCATTTTAATGAAAGTCATGACGTAGGCAAAAGTCTTATCTTCTCTAATGTTATATATTCTTTATGTCATAAACTACTTTCTAAAAACCCATTCAACATCTTTTTCATTATCCCAAATATTCACCAGCTGAAAAAGCATTCTGGTTGAAGATATGATGTTAACCCACTTACCTAAGAACTTACTGACAATTTTTTCTACTGTACCTCCTCAGCAACTGTCAAACCAATTCGACAAGGCACGCTCAGCAGAGCTAGCTGATGACTCGTCCAATATTGTGGACCTGGTTACAAATGCATACAAGGTGAGATCACTTCTTCTAGGAATGCTAAGTATGCTTGCTTATATACAAAATCGTTGTAGGTGAAACTGACAACTTATTACCAATGTATTGATGTCTAAAATAGATTAATTTTTAATGTATTTTTTTGCTCCACCGATGTAGGAATTGAGGTCGGAAGTGAAGCTGCAGCCTGTCAACCTCCCACCGGAAGTTGACATCACTATAACACCTGTGTGTCCAAGTGGGACCGTAGAGGGGGAAAACTCATGCATGGACCTTCAAGTTGGAGACACAGTAAGACCACGTTTCATTGAATGTATCCTCAAAATTGTAATAAAAACAAATTGCCAGCTTCTTCATTCAAATAAAGTTAGTTGCAGGTTAACCCAGTCATCTTTTGTGGGGACAGTCCTATGGTCCAAAGATGATGTTATTTTTCACTGCTCCTTATACCCATTTATGGCCTTGTAAAGCTAAGGAGAAAGTTCCAAAAGAAAAATTCTGTTCCACTCATTCAGAACAAATTTTTTGCAGGCAGAGTTTGCCATCGACGTGAAAGTCAAAGACTGTCCAAGACAGGGCCAAAGCAACCTTGCCACATTTAGTCTGGACCCAGTGGGCTTTGGTGATGAACTCAAGGTCAACTTGGAATTCCTCTGTAGCTGTGAGTGTGAGGCATTGGCGGTAAGTTGCATGAGTATGTTATTTGTTGCACAAACACGTACGTTTTGGGGGGTGTCTCATCTAATCTGTAACATCAACATAAGTGGATAATTCGGTACTCAACAAAATATAATTCTTTAACGCTCAGAGCAATTACTGCAAAGTTAATAAGTTCTGCGGCTGATTGCAATCCATTAGGCTCTCTTACACTAAATTGTTCTTTTACAATGCCTTGTACGAGTAGTATTCAGGACTCCTCATACAATCTCGTAACAGAAAAGATTTGTCCTCTACTGTAGAGTGATAACATCCATATTTTTTCACCTTCATCAGGTGCAGGCAAGCCCCAAATGTTCCTCTGGAAACGGCACCCTGCAGTGTGGCATCTGTGTGTGTGACCAGGGCAGGTATGTGCAGGTTTATCATATTTACCTTGGGTTGATATAGGTTTTAAACTTCGAACTTGAGTTGAAAAATTATAGTCCTCAGAGTAAACATCCTGATTCTTTGTTTTTCACCTCCCCAGATATGGTTCAAAGTGTGAGTGTAGCGCTGACTCGATAGAAGGTGCTGTGGACGTGACTGCAAGCTGCAAGGCAAACAACAGCAACACGCTGTGCTCCGGGCGGGGCGTGTGCATCTGTGGACAGTGTTCCTGTAGCGACAGGCCGGACCCTAATGAGGAGGTGTACGGACAATTCTGCGAGTGTGATAACTTCTCTTGTGACCGCTACCAGGGGATGGTTTGTGGAGGTACATGTAGAAATTATCTTGCTGATGCGATTATCTGAAATTATAAGAATGAACATTTTATAACTAGCACACTTTTCATAACATTTTACGAATCAAGCTATCCGCGGATACTCTGCTAACATACAATAAAATCATGATTTCTGACAGGTCCGGATCGAGGTACGTGTGAGTGTGGCACGTGTCGCTGTAATGACGGCTGGAGTGGAAATGCCTGTCAGTGCTCCAAACGGGAGGACACGTGTAAGGCAGCGGATGGGGTGAGTCCTCCAAGTGTAAAACAAACGTTGTGTGGAAGATTGTATCCTCAGAGAAGCAGTATATACTGAGGAGTGAGGAACAATTTCTTTGGACGCATGTTTTCAGGGTGGCAGATATATACAGTACGACCTGACAGGATTATGGTAGAACATGCTAACATTTTACCACATTAATAGCTGTTTTAGATGTGCCTACCAATTCATTCATTTGACAGTATAACGCTTTATTGTGTTTATCCAGTATTGTAACCAAATTCAATGTTTTTAACAAATTCAATATTAAATTAGTCGTATGTGCCATCTGTGAGATTCAGCTGGCTGTCATCATTACAGTATGACCTGGTCCGTCCAGACAATAAGACTTGATTTGATTTGATTTTCTCTTCAGCGAATATGTAACGGCCAGGGCAAATGTGTCTGTGGGAGGTGCGAATGTTACAAGAGCAGTCCGTACTCCGGCCCAACCTGTGAAACTTGTCCGGTAAGTTCACATCCTGTTTTGCAAGACACAATGTGAGTGAGTGCAGTACATGTACCTCTTATGATATCCTGCATAGAGGCTCATTTATCGCGGCAAAATTCAATTCTTGGTATAGTCTAATAAGTTTTCGAGCTTGATAAAGCACGATGTTACACTAAGCACATTTTGTTTCCTGAACTTGAAGGCTTGTCCTGGGCAGTGTGCCCTCAACAAGGATTGTGTGCAGTGCCAAGCGTTCCAGTCAGGAGCGCTGTCACCCCCAGAATGCCAACGGAGATGTAACTTTAATTCCACAATAGTCGATACTTTCCCCGGTACGTGTTCAATTTTTCATGGTACACAACATTATAACATTATTAACATTAATTGCAACAATCAAATATGCTTCTTCATTTGTCAAACTGTCATTATGTCTGTCAGTGTAAACTTGGTAATGGCTTGTTCTCTCCAAAATACAATAATTTCAACACAGTGTTCAAAGTAATTTGCATAATAATTTTGAAACCTTCCTGGGCTCAATACTTGAAACTAAAAAAAACGACAATGATTTTTTCTACATCAGAAGGAAATAATATTGATACTAGTATTTGAAATTCTGAAGTGTTTCATTTGCACGATGAACAGATAGTACTCGTACTAGTGCAGACCTTACATTAGAGGATTATATTTCTGATTTCAGAGAGCAGCCCAATTCCCCAAGAGACATGCCGTTTTATTGACGACGACGATGGCTGCTTTTTCACCTTCAAGTACGGGAGGGGAGAAGACAACATGTTGGTGGTTACAGTACAGAGAGACAAAGGTGGGGCTTGTGCAATATTGTATTCGTTCTTTCTTTCTTTCTTTATTCTTTTTTTCAGGCATCCATGGCCGATATAAATAAAAGAAAACATACAAATAGACATATACATAATACCAACAGTTAAAGATATGACTATGAGTACAGACGGACCCAGGTATTGCGGAAGAATTCTATCAATTCGTTTCTCAAATTACTTTACAATATTAGTACGCTTCATAGAGCTTGACAAATGTGGGAAAGAGTTTACTTGGTATTTGATATCTTTTTTACAAGTGTTATTGCAATAACTCCTTAGTAAGTCAATTTGGGACTTTAATTTCAAACCTTGTATTCCCTGTTTCCTCCCTCCAGAATGTCCACAAGGTGCTCCTATCATTCCCATTGTGCTGGGCATCGTGGGGGGCATCGTTCTGATTGGTCTGATCCTTGTCATCATCTGGCGTGTGGCGATCCACATATACGACACAAAAGCGTTTATGGAGTTTGAGAAGGAAAGACAAAAAGTGCAATTCACTACAGTAAGTTGTTTTTTTTTACGTTACTTTTATTTGTGACAATTGTGAATTTTTTATTGTACTTTTGATGGATAAAAGATGAGGATACATACATTACCCCTTCTTATGTTCTTGTAGGATGTGAATCCTCTCTACGTAACCAACACCACCAAGTTCATCAACCCAACCTTCCACCAGGCACAGCCTGCTCATGAGGAATATGACTGATGGGATGGACTTAATTTTGTGAAGTGCCACCTAGTGACAAGAGTAGGAAGCGTCGGATCGCTTATCTTCTTTCCATACATCCATTTTGTCGGACAATAGTAACTTTAAACAGATGGAAATAATGTGGACTAGATAGCACTAATGTTCTTTTTTGTATTCTACCAAACTGATTATTAGCATAAAGTAAACTCTGTACCATATAACCAACCTGTTATATATTGAACATAATGACCATCCTAGAAGACTTTTCGTTGGCTAATTTATTACAATTGCAGTATGTTTGTTTTATATGTAACATTAGAGTGACAGTGCCATCTGGTGAAGTGGTGCCAAAAGCTTGTGTTACCACTACTGCTTCCTATGAGTGTGATATGGGATGCTGCTGGTCATTTCAGCCTGTTCGGCCAGGACAAGGCTACGGTTCAGGTCACAACAGAAGTCATTTGTAATGAGTCATAGATATGATTAAAGTAACAGCTTTGTAGCACGTATATGTAGAACAAAGATTTAGCTGTGTTAATGAGATATGACAATTAACTGTTTCTGTGCTGTCTGCATTTAACCAAGTTCATTTTAGATTCTATACGGATAGATGTATAATGTTATCTCTCTCTTTGGTTATACATACTAACGTTAGCATTATGTTTATCATCTAACTCATAAGTAGTGCCGATGTTACTGTTTTTTTTATTTTGTCATTTTTTCAATGTGTCACTTTTTAGTACTATTATTTACAGAAGTCAAATCATTCAGAAATAAATAAAATGAAAGTTTTGGAACTGCATCGATCACTGCGTCATCCTGATATATCATACCCAGCTGCATGGCGTTTTTAAACCAATAAAATTCATGCGGACAACAGAAAAGCATACAGACAGTAGGCCTAGGAATCTTAGCATACAGTTTTGACCGCCGTCAACACGTATTCAGCACCAAGGACAGGGGTAAGAATAGGACTAACAGTTTTCTTGAGTCATTCAGCACCAATTACAGGGATACAGATTTTGCTTGTTCGTTTCTGCTCAGTAAATATTGTTTGAATGTGAAAGTTCTAGAAGAAACAAGCTAGTTGTCCGCACGGCGCGGTTTAATAGTGACGTCTAACGGCTAAATAAGATAAACATGTACATTAGATTGACCCGCTCTAACCATGATACACGAACCGTGATTATCAAGCTGACACGTAGATTCTATTTCAATCAATCAATTAATGTCCCTTAATTTCCTGTAAAGATTTTTACTCTTTTATTCAGCCTATCCTGTATGCAAGACAAACTTTGTTGTAGTGAAAGGCTTTGTCGTTAAACGAGCCTCGTTAAGTTACAGAACGCCGAGCCGACACGGTTCAATAGAGACACTGTAGGGCTGATGGAAGTATCGTAAACGGAGCTCTTTCAAACTTCTTCATGGGGTTCCTGGTTACTCAAATAAAAATCATAGAGCAGAGTTGTAAGACCCTTGTAAGTTGTAATCGACTATCAGTCTAAAAGGCAATAGGCTTTCCTGTAACTTTCCTGTAATCGATTACTCTCCCTCGTTATATATAAGGCTTGGAGAAGCTTCCTGGGCTTTACCACCATCAGGCGCTCTTGTGATTAATGTGTCACAGTATACAAGTAAACGACTTGCGAGATGGAAATGCTTTGCTTGCAGTATCTAAGATAGCCGTAGGATGTCTCTTTTGAGCTCTGGGTCGCGCCAGATTTGAAATACGCGTAAGCGAATGGTAATACGTACGTGAGTGAACCGAGTTCGGCAGCAAATAAAATGCTTTGTAACTGCTTCAGAACCTGACATGAGGTAACTACCATCAGTACCTACCGGTTGGTAGACGCTCGTTAGAATGGGACTGAAAACCGGGATATAGAAGAGATCCATGGCCCTATAGTCCATCAGGATACACTAGAAACTAATACTCCTGCAATCAATTCATATGATCCGTAAGAATACTAGTATTTAAGGTGTACTCAGAGTCTCCATCCGCGCCAATTACACGAACATTTATAACGTTACACCACTCTTATGTCTCATCCAAAACATCCGATGACAGTGAAAGAGCAGGTTTATCGCTTGCAAATATATTGCCAAAAAATACCGTTGGAGGTTACCTATTGTATACCTTCCCACCTTATATTGACAATCCACAGACTCACGGAGGAACATGGACTTCATGAGGTCCATGACTAGAAGTTTTG
>NW_017802614.1:472925-473118 GCF_001625305.1 Branchiostoma belcheri | reverse complement strand
AGTTAGTTTTGTTTTTTTACGTTACTTTTATTTGTGACAATTGTGAATTTTTTATTGTACTTTGATGGATTAAAGATGAGGATACATACATTACCCCTTCTTATGTTCTTGTAGGATGTGAATCCTCTCTACGTAACCAACACCACCAAGTTCATCAACCCAACCTTCCACCAGGCACAGCCTGCTCATGAGG
>NW_017802614.1:449785-472905 GCF_001625305.1 Branchiostoma belcheri | reverse complement strand
AGGATACACTAGAAACTAATACTCCTGCAATCAATTCATATGATCCGTAAGAATACTAGTATTTAAGGTGTACTCAGAGTCTCCATCCGCGCCAGTTACACGAACATTTATAACGTTACACCACTCTTATGTCTCATCCAAAACATCCGATGACAGTGAAAGAGCAGGTTTATCGCTTGCAAAATATTGCCAAAAAATACCGTTGGAGGTTACCTATTGTATACCTTCCCACCTTATATTGACAATCCACAGACTCACGGAGGAACATGGACTTCATGAGGTCCATGACTAGAAGTTTTGCCCGTACGCACACACATATGTCTGTTTGGCATCCAGCAAGAAGGTGCTCTCCATCGGGTAGTTTTCCAATATAAATGAGATTGTTCATGTATTCAACTTGACTAGAACATCTCCTGCAGTATATGTCTAGGGCTTGTGCGTCAATAAATTTGCCGTGGCGCCGGTTATGCGCAAACAGGAACTGGTCTGTAAAACCCTATCAATATTCTGATACCCAGCGTAATAGGTTTGGGATTTCTAAGACCTGTTTCCCCCTCCGACTTAATTGTACCCACAAAGTTCACCTCGTCAGGTTCCAAAAACCGCAATGAGAAGTTTAAAAGCGCAAACCGCTGAGCCCTTCGCTGTGACCCACATCCCCACCTGTTTTGTTTCACCTGGGAAAACCCAGGAAACCAACAGCCAATCAGAGCGCGACGTCCCGCTGTCCTGCTATTTACCCAAACATGGCGTCACAACGATCGTGTCGCTCCGCCACGTTACACCCGGGAACTACTTTCTGTCGAAATAACTTCAATGAAATTATGAATAGTCATCCATACGAAGAGATATTACACCTATATTGAGTAGTAACAATTCGTATTTGTAACCCCTAAGTAGCAAATCGTGGTATTTGGCAGTCAAAGACGAGACTTTTTCAAGTTTATGTAGGGCGGATTGATTTTGTTTACACCTTTTCACTCTGTTCGTCACGATGAATCTGGGAAGATGGGATTAACAACCTGAACTGAGCGGATTCAGCAGGATTTAGGGGCGAGAACTCATTTTTAACTTCTCCACAGCGTTCACACGATCACCAGGAAAGTGATAGCACGTTGAATGTTGGTGTAGGAGGAAAGGGGCGTCATTTTCTGTCGGTAAGTCGAGTTCTGTACTTGGTTACACTACCGTATTTATGTTGACGTGACCCCTCCACTCTAGTTTGTTAGTGGCAACTTGTTGAACGCCGGTAATCAAAACAACAAAACTAAAAACACTTCGGGAAGGACGTCAGGCGACTGTCACTGGCAATATTTGTTGTTTGACCCGAAATGTTGCCACAGACACAAATTGCAGTCAGAAAAGCGAGACAACACCGTACAACGTGTTGTTATCACGTTTTGTAGATCAATCGGTTCTACTACACACTTGTGTTGCACTTGCAATTGGTTTGATATGCCGGAAATGGACAGGACCTTGTGCCTATTTCCACCAAAAATGTCTTAGATTTGTGATGAAGTCAATTTACGTACAGATTTAGTGTGAATATTTATGAATTATGACAGATTGCCAGAAGTGTGAAATCACCCTTGAGTATAGCCGCGGCGACTGTTGCAGGGCTTCTCTTGCTTGCAGTCTTAGGGCTAATGTAAAAGACTGCAAGCAAGAGAAGCCCTGCAACAGTCGCCGCGGCTACCTTGAGTAATAAATAAAACATAACTTACAATTGTCATTAATTTGGTACAATTAGATAGATGTTTGTTTGTTGTCAAACTATTTTGTATGTCACATGTAAAGATATAACTTATGTTAGTAACTGTAGTAAAAAAAAAAAAATTTTTTCTTAATGAAGTCAATCACCCCCCTCCCCCACTACAAACTTTGAAAGAGTGATGGCAACAAATTTCATCAATTTGTCATTTAAACCCTTTAATTTGCACCAAGGAAAGTTATGTCTCCCATATATCTAGTGAAAAAAGGGACTTTTTTCACTACAAATGAGTAGTACAACTTACAAAAGACAAAAGCACAGTGACTGGTCCTCTGCGAGGCACTGAATGTCCCTCCAGCAAGCACCATGCCAAGCTTCACAGTTATCAGGGGTTACTAGTAACATTCCTTTACAAAAATTCAGTGATAGCCCAAAGTTTAGATTCTGTCCTGCAAATGTATGATTTTATTAATGGGGGAAATTGTCCACAAGTCATTTGCAAGGAAGAAAGTTGATTGTTTGATCAATAATATTAATAGTAGACTGTTTCATGCTTTATACTGTAAATGACTTTGTCCTACCCCAGATAATATGAACCTTCTTATCCATGAACCAAATCTGATGGCACGTGTATGATCTACCAGTTCTTGCTTTCTTTGATGACACAACTTGACCATAAGGTGTATTGTATCTGACTCCATCCTTAATGTTTACTTCTTCAGGCTGCCTTTAAAGTTGGAGTAACATTGGACTGAAGACAGAGGGGCGGGTATGCAGACTTCTCACCTTAGCTGGCCCTAGATACCTGGTGAGTATTGGTAGTACATGTAGTACCGTGGAGGACAAAGCAAGAGCTATACATACAAGTTTCATCATAGTCATCATAGTAGTTACCAGTATTACCAAGCACAGTGCAAATTTATTGGTACATAACAGTACTCAGTCTGGTATTACAAAGTTTCCAAATGACTACATGTCGCAAGCATACATGTAATAAATTTATAAAATTGCACTCGCTTTAGTCATATACTGCTGAGTATAAGATTGCACTGTTCTTGGTAAAAGTTACTAAAACTGGTATTTACTAATTTAGTTAGCTTCCCTGGTAACAGGGTAGGTATGAATGTTCTGCGAATGCTGACTGCATTCTTTTGGTACCAAAACCATTATCTGCCTTAAAAGTTTAAAAGGCTGACTCAAGTGTAAGAACAAAGTTAGCACAGCTCAGTCAAAATATGGCATTTGTTAACATTGTAGAACTCACTGACCAGGTTAGAATAATATGGATTAGGGTGGGAACATTTCAGTTTAGTCAGCTGTGGGAATAAGTGTTAATTTAAAATACAGTCAGTACTTGAGTTGGAAAGAATTTGTAAAACAAAATTGAATTCTTGGACCTTTGAACCCCAAATCTAATTCAATTAGTTATCTAACGCAGTGCTCATATAGTCATAATATTAAGTGCACAATTATAAACTTTTATATCAGGACCCAAAACTGGAACTATGCACCGCCGGGCTTGACTGTGGCCTGTGGGTACACCTAGTAGGCTGGTACCAGTCCTATTAGATATTTGTGGAGGGAACACCATTATGATAGCATATTCTTTAGGTGTCAGAAAAATAATTATTGAACCTCTAGATCTGTTGTATTACTAGTACTTTCTTGTCTTTAAGTTACCCATAATTATGCAATGGGTTTTTCGTCCTATTTTTAGGTTAGCTGGATCCAAAAAATAAATTTCAAGCCAGTACATGTACATACATCTGTGTATGTGTGTAGTTAATCTTTTTATGTGGATTTTGCTTTGAGCTTGATTTTTCATTCCAATATCACAATCGACTTGAAATGTATCAGAAAGGTATTGAACAAAGCAGTTAGTGTTGGAGAAGATAGTGATACAAGTATATATTAAGGTGATCAAAGGAGACAGCTACTTTTAATTACACATATCTATTACATATTGAGACAATCTTTTATTCCCACATCCATCATTAGATGACCAGCATTCTTTTCCAAAAAAGGTATGAGCTGTGAAAAAAAGGAACTGGTACTTATATTTCATAATTACTATATACAAAATGTATAAATCTCCTGTCTGCTGCCTTCCTCTTTCTGACAACCAGAAAATGCCATGGATTATTTATTGATGAGCCAAATCAGAGTAATGAAAAGCTGTGATTGTTATATTTATGCAAAGGTATTTGAGGTCAAAACATGAGTCATGCAAGCCACCAACAAAAGGTCTGACTTTGATGAATTATTCTGCATTGAACACAAGATTGGATGATGCCAAATAGCCCCATTGTGCATTGGGCTGGGATATTAATGTTTGATTAAGTGTTTGTGTAAGAGACTCAGTGTGTTCCCTGGTTTGATCTATGTGCCGCTAGTCACGTAATAATGTCAGGAGAGGCACAGGGTAGCAGTCCTGGAGATGTGGTTTCATCACACTTTTGTTTTAGAAGATAAATATTCCAGGCTTGCATCAGATGGATAGCCTTGCTTGGTAGATTTTCCAGTATACAGTATTTACTAAAATGACACTTTGATCTTATGAAATGTCAATAGCCGCCACATGACCTGTACAAAACCTACTTTAACAGCATTCATTTATAAGTTGTCAGACATTTTGCCTGCAATTTGGAAATGCTTAATTTGGTTGGAAGACAGTTTGTTGGTCCAAATAACTGTAGCGGCTATACAAACTAGAACACTGTTCAGGGTCAAGTTTTTATGATAATTTCAAGTTGATAGAAGCCAGTGAAAAATGCTCTTGTCATGATTTTATTTACCAAGAAAGGGAAGTAAATAAACATACAAATAGCCAGACCCAAATGCTGCCAATGGAAGTGACAAACAGAACACTTGAGATCTGTTCAAGTGTGGACACCCTGAGGGAACCGCCCCTTTCACCACCACTCAAGCACAAACCTCTAGATCTGGGCTCAGCACCTTGTAAATTTACTCTGTCACCCAACAGTAGCTTTGACCTACCCAAACTGTACAAACTGTGGTACAATACTGTTGGTCTAATTAAGAACATGAGAACATACCATCATAGTACTATGAGAGTATCCGTTCCAACATCTTGTACGCTGAAATCTTCCTGGACTGACTTGTCAAACTCTATCTATTAGATACATTTTATTTTATGAATATTTGAAATGTCTTTGCCATGTTCTAAAATGGGTATAGTCATATTCGTGATTTCAGCTGTCACAAATCGGTTTTGTATGCAGCACGATGATGTCGTCATGTCCTTTTGTTGTCCCGTCATGTTACTAGGTGATAACCAGGAGGTCCTTTTGATCTAACAGTCACAAGGTCTTTAACTTGTGTTACTGGATAATTAGTTACTACAGGGTGTGAAGTCCAGTTACTATGTTTACCTTGACTTTGAGCCATTTTATCCTTAAGGCTGTAGAGTATACAATATACGTCCTGCCTAAGCCAGAACATTATTGATTTAGGTTTAAAAACAGCCAAGCCCTATTCATTATGGCATGCCTGCCAGGTAAAGATATTGATTTTCTGTTGTTACAGGTAATATATAAGAAGTAACACATGCATATACTGTATGCAATATTTGTCACAATTGTTCACATGCTACATGTAGATTGTTATTTTGCTAAATTATATTTGGTATGTGGATAGGTGAAACAAAGGACCAAATTCGACTATGGGCCCCTTAGCTACTTTCTATGGTACTGCAGCGGAACTTTTGATTTTTAAAATCTTTTTTTCTGACCATGCTATCTATATATGGTCATGACTTTTGGATGGCAGATAGCCTCTGGACTTGGGAAGAAGTACCTTAATACATAATATTATTTGTATTCATTATAAAGTTTGGGCCTCTTAGCAACCTTTTTTCGGAATTGCAACAACTTTCTCGTTGACTTTGGAAAAGGATGATTTAAAGAAGGATTGGATGGATCTTCATGAATTTGTGGGTAGGTTAGGTATAGATCAAAATAATTATAAGTAGACCTTAATTATGCATCATGCAAATTCAGACTTTGCAGAGGGAAATCTATCCACGAGGGAACACTTAAAATACTGAAATGATAAGGCCTCGAATACTTAATAGATGACTTTGTACACTTTGAGTGAACGAGATGACATCAACAGATCAAGATTTTGCAAATTGGGTCACTGTTTGCATGATAAGTGAGAAACTTAGTCCATGGTACCAAAGTGGGAAATTATAACAATTGGAAGTTCATATTTTTGCAATGTAAGGTAGGTTAAGGTTACACAAAAAATTATACATAATGATAATAATTGTTGACAAAGGTAATGGTAGAAGTAGTTTGGGTATATAACAGATCTGCCACTTAGTCTACAGTATACTTCACCTGATATTTGGTAGCAAAACAAAAAGGTCTTTGCTGGTCATTCTTTAAAACCCAGGATTGGATACACTAAATCCTTTACAAATCCTATTGTATCGGTTGCTACAATAATATTATTACTGTCGCAAATTGTTTGCTCAGGTTTTATGTAATATTTCTCATCAGAGCACATATTGATCATTTCCATTGTTACAGTTAAGATGCTCCTATGTTCAACCCATCATAATCATGATATGACTCATTATGAGTGGAGTTAAAGTGCAATGAAGTGCCCATGAGTAGGATTTCCACAACAGCTTGTGATGAAACATGAACCTATGTTGTGGGAGACGTGGTGCTTGGTAACATCGAATCCGATACTCCGCAGAACTGATCAGCTTACAGCGAACAGGCAGTCCTTGTGAAAAAGCTAACTAGATTTGGACCTGAACTGATCCTAAATTGCATACTTTACACACATACCTTTGAAAATGAATGGGAACACTCTAAGGGAAATTTAACAGGGGAAGTGCCCAGTTTGATTCACCGTCACAGTGCCCTGAAGGACCCTGAATGGTTACTGTTTGTGAGATATGTGGGGGATATTTATCGCTTCGGTGTTTGCTCAACTTGCTATGTTTCCAAAACATGCCAGTCTTTTTATTTTCCCTTTCTTGCTCGTCCTGTTTCTGAAAGAGCAGCAGCACTTTCCCCAGACCTAGCGTTCCTTGCAGAAGGCCCTGTTGAGTTGGCTGATCAACATCGCCTTGGCTTACCTACTAGTACTACATGTACTGCGAGTACATTGTACATCTAGAGACTGTACGTGAGTTGCTGCAGTCATGGTGAATTTGAAGTTGCCTGTGCAATAGATGCTGCAGTGTTTGACCAACAGGCCCAGGCTAGGGTTCCTTAGCGTTGTGCTGCGTACCACCTGCTGCACTGGATTTGTGTCCGGACTTCTTCCATCCAGGACTAGTATTGTTGATGGTTACGGGATACTCTCTGCATCCAGAGTATACTCAGCCTGACTGTTTGTTATTGGACATTGGCACCCAAGACCTACGACTCTACGAGTGCCTGTATGACTAGTTAGCATCGCAGGCTTGTCCTACCCAGGCCTGTACGTAGCAGGTAGGCTGTATCCATGGTGAACCTCACTGTCAAAGGGGAAGATGCATTATGAGGAGGAGCTGCGGCAGATCATGGGTCGTCCATTTTACCTCCCCCCACTGCAGCCTGACAAAACAGGTACCTCTGGTCATGTCCTGTTTCTATTCTGATTACAGGTAACAGTTTAGAGGTAAGCAAATCGGCATAGCAGCTAGATTTCATCAATTCACATTTTCGTGTATACATACATGTACATGTACATGGGGATTGTATACTCAAAGCTGAACGCTCGAAAACATTTGATTATTCATGGCACACTAGCTTCATGTAGGTTTCAGAGGACTGCACCAGGACTTTGGGAAAGAGCAGCTTAGTTAATTTTTTTAGTGTGTACCAGAAACCTTGTAACTAGTTTTAAGCATCTTAAGACAAATTTGGTAGTTTCTACATAATCCCTCTGCCTTGGGGAAGTCTCATTGCCATTGGTGTGTGTGCTTTTGCATAGCTTCAAGTGCTTGCTGAGAAGCCAGGTGTTTTCCTTAAGACCTGGTTTGAGTTTTCCTAAGTGGTGCTTCTTGGAATACTAAACCGTGGGACTATGGTAACCCAACTGTTACATATACATGCAGGTGTTCTAGGCAAGAGTCACTTTTGTTTTGTGAGATATTCATTTTAGAAAACTGTGAGTGAGAGAAACAAATAGACAATTGTTGACTGTTAATTATACACTACATACCATGCAAGTCCTTGTACATGTAAGTCCTTGGATCTCTACATGTAGGTCTTTGAGTTTTGTTGAATCTGATGTGTTAGAATATAATGATGTCGTGCTTCCTTAAGCTTATCTTTTTCTATCCATTTGCGTTCTTTGTTGGTTTCAAACTTTCACACTTCTGTGTCATGCATGCAACACGCATTTTCTCTTTTTGTTCTATATGTTGCTGGTTTACTTCTGAATCATCGTCGTGTCTCAAACCTTTCATCGACATGGTTGTGCCATTTGTCCCCTTGTGTCCTCTTCCAGCTACCAAGCCCCAGTGCCCTGTTTGTGCGAGTAGAAACTTCCATGTCACTGGCCAAACTAAGGAGAAAATAGTACTTCCAACTATCAACCCAAGTAAGTCAGCACAGACCTCACCTGATGACTTCAAAACTCCCTTTTCCTTGTACCACTGCACATTTGGTGCCAAAAGGCTGTACCTTTTAGCAAGAGAAGGATATGGAGTGCATTAAATGACCAACTTAAAGCTTGATGGTTTTGGAATCTTGAAAGTTAAATTGCTGTCATTCTGCCTGTGATATGTAATGTGTAGTGTCCTGTCACAACCCTTTGTCATTTCAACAATCCATCATAATTCCTTATTTGTCCCTTTCCATTATGTGATTGTCCTTGATGTTGTAAACAAACTCTTACTACTAGTACCAGTGTCTCCAGTGTACTATGATGACTATTGGTTTATCATTGTACATCCCGCTAGTCAATCGCCCACCCACCACCACCACTGTGCATTGTATTTGCTGTTAGTTAATAGCCAGTGATTAACTAACCCGGTTAAACTATTTAAGAATATTAGTTATTGAACTGCTTTAGTAACAAAGCTACCAAAACTTGAATATAGTTACTGTATTAATGTTGTAAACGTTGCATAAAGCTTTGCCTATTTCAGTATGCAAGTGATAATGAACAAATGATAAACAACATCAAAACAAAGTCATATAATGTTTGGAGTTTTATGTACATGGTTGTAAGTTAGCAAACAAAGACTGACTGAGTCCTCCATACTGTGTTTCCAGGTTTTAAGATGGTGAAGAAGCCTGATGATATTGACGATGATCATGATGTGAGTGATGCTGATGAGAATGACGACAAGAAGGAAGACTCGGACTCAGATGATGAGAACTATAATGACAGTGACAATAATAACAATGACAGTGACAGTGATGAGGACGATGACGTCGTGCAAGATGACATCATTCCCAGAGGCACCATCTCCAGCATCTCCAGGCTGAGTCTGAATGACAAACCAGGACTCCATGTGGATGATGATGGGGTGATCAGGGGGAGAATAGTCGATGATGATGATGACGACGACGATGATGATGAAGATCAAGACCAGGTATAGTCACAGTTCTTTACTACGTTCCACGCCATGGCATGATGACATAAATTTTTACACTGTCAGTGAAATCCATGATGCTGAAAATAGCTGTGATTGTAACAAAGTTTGGAAGACTTCCTTGTTGTTTGAGTCACTGTTGCAACATTATGATACTACATGTATAATGGTGTTATCACCTGGTGAACCCCTAAAGCATTTGCCTTTGTGTGCATTTTGGTGGGTGTCTCACTCAAGACTGCAAAAAGCTTATCAAATAGAATTCTTAATCATTGCTTGTCCATTTTTCTGAGAGCCAGAATATTGAGCTTTTCTTGAATGTAAGCTTTACTAAATTAGTGTATATATTTATAGTTACACCATACACTGTTGCTCTGCAGGATGAAGAAGTGGATGGAGAAGGGTATGGGGAGTTAGAGGATGCTGGGGAGGCCGAGGGTGAGGGAGATGGGGAGGAAGAGGAGGGGGAAGGAGAAGGAGGGGCTAGCCGGTGCAGATGAAGTGGAAGAAAAAGTAGAAATCCAACCAATCATAGTCAAAAAGAAGAAGAAAAAGAAGAAAAGGTAAGTTTTCCCCTTATATTATATCATTGGTTACTTTGGTAATACATGTATGTAGGCAAGGCACTAGCAGTTTTGTTGAGAAATTCCAGAATCAGCAACTAATTATGTCTAAATTCTCAATTGAATTTCTTTTCATCTTGAACTTGAAATGATGTCAATTTGGAAATAAAAACTTTGAACCAAGATGTTTTTGGCTGCAGGTTGTGAGCAGCTGATAGAATTTTTATGTTTTTGCTTTTTAATAAAAGCAAAATTCAGTTCAATATGTTCAGTTCAGTAAGGCCTCCTATGTTTTGATCCAGTACAGACAGGAAGTAACATAATCTCACTGACCCTGACAGTATAGCTACAAGGTTATAGGTTAAGCACGCAGGTCAGGGGTAAGCGTAGGTTCTCTTTATTGTCCTCAGTCTAGAGTGAAAATCTTAGGTTACATGTGTAGGTAGGCAGCAACAATAGGTGTTACCTGATCTTGTGTCATGTACACCTCAATATTTATGGTTAAACATGTTTGCCTGGTGACTCAACCAGCACCTGCCTGGCCATGGCTCAACATAAATTTAGAAATTAAACAGGAAGAAAAAATGGATTACGAAGTTTGCAATGTGATACAGGGATTCTTTCAATTTACCAGCATCTGTATAAAGTTACCTGGTCAGAATTTAGATAATAATTCAAATATATATTATATGATCAAAAACCCTCCAGCTGTTGTAAAATATTATATTGCAAATTTGGAACATTTCCCCCCATTGTTTTCAGTGCTAGTAAGATTCAAAATACATTGAGGTATTAAAATACCCAAACACAATGTACAAATTGCAAAAAAAAAACTACAGGTAAAAAAAAATCCAGTCAAATCCCAGCCTGCCTCCATGTACAAATGTACATTTGTATGTTGGCCTGGCAACTCAGTTCGGAATAGAATCTGAATCAGAATACTAGTAATAGTTTTGTATTTGGATTAGTATTCATAACATCAAACAAACATTGATTGCAGCATACGTTTGCTTGTTTGTTTATTTGATTTTGTATTTTCTACCTTCAGGTGGATCGGCATAAGCACTGTCAACTGTAAATATGAAAGTGGTAAGTACATGGTTTCTCTCGCTTTAGACATTGGAAGCTTGCTTATTATTATTAATACGTACAGTAGTTAACTGTTATACGTAGTAGACTGAATGTTTTTAGGTAGTATATGATTCAGTGCAGACTTTATATTATGTTGCATGTGCAAACAAACGATTTTCATTATCCATTGTGCAGTAAGAAGAGTGGCCAGGCGGTTTGGGATACGGGAGGTTGGAGAGGATGAGGACTGGTCGCTGTACTGGACAGACTACTCTGTATCACTGGAAAGAGTCATGGAGATGAAGAGATTCCAGGTGAGCTACAAAATCATGAATCATCATGCTCCGATCACTCTCAGACCATGCTACACAATGTATGTTGTTGAAGTCCACTGGTTTGCAAGTTTGATGCCAACAATCTACAATTAGCTCAAATCAGGTTCTTAAAAGCACAAGCAAAAATAAAACCCTCTGTCACATCTTTCTAGGCCTACGTGTGAGTTGTAACCACTTCAACTTTTGCTTTTCAGAAAATAAACCACTTTCCAGGCATGAGTGAGATCTGCAGGAAAGATCTGCTGGCTAGGAACATGAACAGACTGTACAAGCTGTTCCCCAAGGAGTACAGCGTCTTCCCCAAGTCTTGGTGTATGCCTGCAGAGTAGGTCTTACTTACTACATGATATTTTGTATTTCACCTTTCTAATGAGGGAAATGTGTGAGAAATTACAATAATGTCATTTCTTATGTTTCTTGACTGCTTTTGTAGGTTCTTCCATTTAGACAACACCATTGCAGATGTCATTTAAGGATCGAATGATGCAATTAAGTGTTGACATTGTTATATAGCTTTGGAAATGTACTCAAACTTTCCATTTTCTATGCAGGTCTTTAAAATGATTTTGTGATACATTTTGGGTTCTGACTGCTACAAGAATTATTATTACCAAACATTTATGATTTTGCCAAGCTCAAGTGTTTTTGGCTTCTGCTAATGTCTTTACCACATGGTGAACTTTCTTTTACCTCCCAGCTATGGAGACTTCCAAGCCTACTGCCGACAGAAGAAAAACAAGACGTTTATCTGCAAGCCAGATTCAGGCTGCCAGGGGCGTGGCATCTTCCTGTCCAAGAACGCCAAGGACATCAAGCCTGGCGATCACATGACCTGTCAAGTCTACATCAGCAAGGTCAGTACCACAGGGAATAAAAACTGTCAGTCTGGGTGTACTTTATGTCAAGAGTTATAAGGATGATAAAGGGTATCATTTGCAGTAATTATGAGATCTCATACATATATCTCATTCTAGAATTATTATGGTTGTTCCATAATCTAGATTGCCATGTTGTCTAATTTATTGCATTTTGATTATTTCCTCGGCAGCCTTTCCTCATCGACAGCTTCAAGTTTGACCTGAGGATCTACGTTTTAGTCACGTCGTGTGACCCCCTCAGAGTCTATGTGTTCCGTGATGGGCTGGGAAGATTCGCTACAAAAACCTACACAGAACCTAGCAACCATAACCTGGTGAGTTGTTTCTTTCTTAAAAATGTATAGATGTGTCAACAAATATTTCTTTCAGAATCAGATGCAATAGAGATTCTAAGTATATGCTGACAATACAATGTGTAATTTGTGATGACCTAGTAAGCATTGTGGATTTATAGAAGAACTACCGTAACTGTACAATCAAGTATATGTCTGCAACAGTGTGGTGATGAAGTGATTTACACCTATCTTCATTGTACTTGAAATTTCCTCAGACTCCTTGACTTTCTGGATTTCTGCCCAGAGTTAATTTTTGATGCAGCTATCTTGGAAATGTGATCTAAAGTCGGCAACGTTTGCCTGTTGGATGAAGCTAATTTCTAACCTTTCGCACGCTCCTCTCCAGGACCAAGTTTGCATGCATCTGACAAACTACGCAATAAACAAGCACAGCGATGACTTCATCCGGGATGACGAGTGCGGCAGCAAACGGAGGATCACCACCATCAACGAGTGGCTGGAGGAGCACTGCTACGACGTGCAGAAGATGTGGGACGACATCGATGATGTCATCATCAAGACGCTCATCTCGGCACACCCCATCCTGAAGCACAACTATCGCACCTGCTTCCCCAACCACATCAAGGGGTCTGCCTGCTTCGAGATCCTGGGCTTTGATATCATTCTGGACAGGAAACTGAAACCATGGCTTCTCGAGGTAAGCTAGGTTTGCTTGCTCTTAAATGTCCGTATATTCAGACATTTCACTTATAAATCAAGATAGAAATGCTGTCACAGAATTTAAGCTCTTTTAACTTGTCTGTTTCATGATGTTTTGTAGTTATTGTACTGTCTTTTGCGTCTTGTGACTAAGCCACATTGTTGTCCAACATGAACATACATGTACATGTCATCAAATAATCCTTCCTTGTTTTGCAGGTGAACCACTCTCCCAGCTTCCACACCGATGCTCCTCTAGACAAGGAGATTAAGGAGGCCCTCCTGTATGACACCCTGAACATGCTGAACCTCACAGCCTTCGACAGGAGGAGATGCATAGAGGAGGACCGCCGGCGCGTCAAGGAAAGGCTGCTGAAGAAGGGCAGAGGAAGGTAAGAGCTTGTGTATACCAACAGTCCTAACTTGTTATTTTCAGAGGTACATATATGCCGAGAATGTAACTTACAGTCTTTCTTATTTGCATCTTGAGATTGCAGAGGTCACTCTCCAAAAGACCTGCAGGAAATAGATATTTTTAACAGAAATTGTCACTGCTTTAAGGTCACATACTGGTGCTTTATTCCAGGGTTGAGGAGTCCCCTGAGACCAGGGCTATAATCCAGGACCAGATCCAGAGATACGAGGACAGCCACCTGAACGGCTTCAGGAGGATCTATCCCTGTAACAACATGGAGAAATACGAGAAGTTTTTTGAGCACAGCGGGTCACTTTTCCAGGAGACATCAGCTTCCAGGGCCAGGCAAGAGGCAGCGAGGTAAAATACATGTCTGCACTGTTCTTAATTAACAGTCAAGGATCATTGTTGGAAAATCTGGCATGTTTTTATTGCCCAAAGAAAGTTTACCCATCAGTGTAATTTTGTAGCCAAAATAATGAAATAAACTAAGATAAAATAGGATAGATAAAACTTTGCAAATGCAATAATTGTTATTGCCATCAGCCTTCTCATAAGCCGTTAATTGCTTGCAGCTGGCTGTAGATGTGTACTGTTTGTGTGTGTTTTTGTACATGTCTTTATGAAATGCTTTATGTTCTTGCCTACAAGCGGACATCCTTGTGTACGGCTTCTCAGGCAAGTGTGAACTATGTGAGCGTTTCTTCCTGTCAAAGGGCCATCAAAGCAATTTTGCATACATGTACTTGATATCAAAGTGTTCTATCATGTGATCAAGTCTTTTTTCTGTCATTTGTGCTCTAGAGCAATAACATGTCTCCCCAAAACACACAGATGATAAACACAGTGTAAGTAATTGAATCCTGTTATTTGATTTTAAAAATCCACAGGCAACAAAGAGAAGAAATCCGACAGAAACAAGAAAAGATGGATGCTCTGCTGAAAAAGCCCAGCAAAAAGCCAGAGGAGAAGAAGGGACCAGATGGAATGAGACCAGAGAGCCCAAAGAACGAAGTAAAAAAGAAACAGGTCATCAGGAGACCTTTGACCAGGAAATTGACACATAGAGAACAGGTGAGCATAATATATGGTTGTTATAACTTGGGCCTACAACATCAGCTGATGAGATTACAGCCTCAGAATCCATACCAAATGGGGGCTTCTGATTGGTCAATCCCATCCGGCTATAGTTCCAGTATATAATGGATGTGATGGAACTGTTCTCATTGCATTGATGAATGTGCATCTTGCCACTGTTGGGGTCATAGTAGCAGCAAGATGCTTGTTCACCAAAGTGTATTCAGTGGAAATCAACATGTACAGGTACATGACAATAGTGAGTTAGAATTGCACAGTGACACAGCTTCATATTTAGGAAACTGTTCTCTTAGAATTTCTATCCTATCTTGAAAGATGTGACAAACTGTTCTTTAGGTTTATCTCAAAACGCTCTTGAAGGACAACACCAAGCCCAAACCATCAGCAGACCCAGAGGAACCACAGTTGGAAGCACAGATGCAGGAGCCACAGCCTGTTCATGCAGTAGTATGTCTAGGTTCCTCCCTCTTCCCCCCCCCCCTCCATGCATGTCCCAAACTAACTGGAAGCTTGGTGATTTCAGCTTTCTACCTGCATGCTGTTCTCAAGGGGTTATAATTGAATTCTAATCTGAAATAAAAAAATGAATTATGCTCACCTAATTATAAGGATTATTCCATGGAAGTGTTCATGGAGCTGTCAGAAAATAAAATTTTCTAAATGGTTCTCTCCATCCCAGCCAATTTCTAAGAATCTCCCTGCCTGTCCCCCAGAATAGTCCTAACATGATGATTGCGAAGTACATGTAGTCCATGTAAAAAGATCCAATCTTAACATTGCATGAAATAATTGATAGCATGTAAATTCCACATTCAGATCACATTTAGAATCATAAGTCAATTCTTAGAATGACATGGTTGATGATAAGAAAATGTCACAAAATACAGAACTAAATTATAATCAAACATACTGAAAGGTTGTTTTATTCAAAGAAGACTTTTGCATAACAACAATCATGTTGGAATCAAGCATCATATAGGTGCAAAGTTACCAATGCAAACAAAGACGCTGCTTACATGTATGATAAGATCAATTTATGAGTACAAACAAGCCAATACAATGTATGTACTTTATTCAGCAGATCATAGCTCAGGCTGATCATCTGTGTTGTCATGTAATAATACATAATGTACCATCCAAATTTGTTGCACAAGAGCTCTTGTTGTGGTTGCAATAAGCTGAATTTTTGTCATGTAGTCTCAGCTCATCATGACCCTTCCCTCTCTCCCCCTACCTTCCTCAGGTGGTACTGCAGAAGAACCTGGCTAAAGAGCCCGAGCCGCTGGACACGCGGGTGCCGCTGGACATCACGGAGGAGGAGGAGCTGGAGCGGATCAGCGGGATGCTGCAGCGAGACAACCTGGTGCGCGGGCTGGGCGTGGTGGAGCACGTGTACAGACTCCTGCACTGTACACCCGGCACCACGGGGTACCTGAAGACTGCAGCGGAGAGGCAGTATAATGTAAGTAAGGTAAGACAAACCAAAGCTGAAGATGGTTTGGTTTTTAGAGAATGGCTTTTTGGTCACAGCCCTATCCCCATGACTCATCTTTAGAGTAGCTACACCTGCTGTTGAAAACATTATAGCTGACTCAGAAGTAAAAAGATCAAATTAGTATCATTCATTTTGACAGGAAGGTAGAATGGAACAGAAGTGTAGGTAGGTCTACTTTTATGTTGACAGAATGTTGTGGTTTTCCCTGCACAGAACCAAAAAGGAGCTGGTTTTGCCGTAGCTAGATTTCTGCAGGACGTCATTAAGCAATCCTGCCTGAAGAGTCAGTTTGGGTCAAACCCTGCTGTGGACGCGTGTGTGGAGTCAGTAGTCAAGTCAGCCATGGACCGGCAGCAGGGTAGACATTGCCTAGAACAGGACATAAACAAGCTGTGTGTTGTAAAGAAGGCAGAGATGACGCCACAGACAGGGTCCAGGTGCCCCAGTGTCTTAGGTCGAAAGTCACAGAATCAGAGTAGGACAGCTTCCTCCCAGTCTGTGCAGCAATCTGATAGTCAGGTACATATGCAAATGTAGGTACAGGAGCAGGACATGTTGTGATAACTGAGCCATAGGTAGAAACAGGACAGACTATGCATCTTACTGTATCAGAACTGCCCAAATAAACAGTATGAGTAATGGTGTAAGACATGATAAACCCTGATGGGCTTCAAAAGACAGTCATGATCAAGCCAGTATTTTGCATCTAAAAATAGCAGTACAACTTCTGTCATTGAAGAGGTACAGAGATTGGTGGCTTCTTTTTTATATGTTCTTTTTGGGACTGTTTTCAGGCGGACTCTTTGGACCATCGGCTGAACCATGAAGCGCAGGGTGTGTCAGGAGGGGACCTCAGTAAGGCAAACCTGTCACAGACAATCAGAGTCAGTCTGGACCGGTTCAGCCCGGCATGCCCTCCACTGTGCGGGGAACCACCACCATGAACGGCACCATGACGCTCAGCCAGTGGCCACAAACCAGAGCAGCCGGAGGCAGGACGCTGGGGCAAGTCGTGAACAGTGGGGTCCACAGCAATATTCCCCCCTCACAGTCCACGTCCCTGCTAGCTAGGACTCGATAGTCCCCAGGAAAGGTTACTATGCCAGCAGAAACTCTGTCACGACAACTGTTGTACCTGAACATGAATGGAAGCACATATCAAGTCTGATGGAGTCAGAAAGTACCACGGCTACCAGCATGGCCCCTCGGACAACACTTGCCATGAGGGCAGTGAACACAGGGGGGCAGAAGTGGAGCAGCAGTGACAGTGCTGTTAGTGTTTCCAGTGGGAGGAGAATTGTCAGTGCCACAGGGCAGAGAGAAGGTGGGTACCACTAGCAACTTTTCAAAATGTTGATAGAACATAACAAAGTTGTTTCAGAGAATGCTAGATTAATGGAAACTCATTGTTCACTGGTTGCTGTACATGTAGTTGAGAAAGACAATGACCATCATGTTTTTTGTCATTTAATAGGATGGCTTGTCATGATGTGAACACTTTCACTGGCATGTCCAGGTTTGGCAAGATGTGTCAGAAGCAAATTGCAGTGAGCACATCTAATCCATTTGTTATTGATTGACACCTGTTTTCACCTGTCTTGATGTGTCTGATTGCAGGTGGTACTTCAGCCAGCAGGTTAAAGCTGGGTGCGTCCTTGGTGCCCTACAACTCCCAGTCCCTGGGGACGACGCCCCCGAGCACTGGCTACCACTCATCAGGCTCCTCGGGAGGCCTGTACACCTTCCCCAACCTCATGAGGTCAGCCCCAGCCAGGCCTCCGTCAACCTGTCAGTGGTGTCTGGTCCTGCACCGGTGGCACACCGGCCAGAACTGGTCCCAGCAGTAGGAGGGAGAGAGAAGGATTCGCCTGGGGGAGGCACTCCGAATCGACAGGGAGGGGAGGTGGGGTTCCTCAGGTATGTATCCAATTTGTGCTGCAACCTTTTAAACTTAAAGATTTTTTTTCCATCTCTGCACCAAGACTCTGCATTCCTATGTTGCTTGCCTTGTGGATGTGTTGATAGATACATGTAGCATGCTACCTGCGCTATGCTGCATGCCTTGCCAGTATTGCTTGATTATGCTTGATTCTGTTTGTTTGCATGCTGTCTGTGGATATATGTCTGTTCAGACAAAGGAGCCTGTTGATGGTGAGTTGATGTCTGACATCTCATATGATCTCAACCTTTCCTAGAATCCTTGAAGTATTATCACTTCTTTAATGTGATCTGTTTATTTACAGATCTACAAGATCTCAGAGAATACGAGGAGCAACAAACAACTTAAGAATAAGGTAAGCTGTGAGAGATGTATCTATTTGTTTTTTCTTACTTCATAATGTGCTTCTTTGATGTTATGTCTTCTGTATGTACAAAAGAGCAGACATCTCTCCAGAGAGTGCTAGGATAATAGACCTAGCAAAATGTAAAATAAAACTTTTCTTTACTTGTAGATGGTACTAGTATCAAAAAGAAACTACATATTATGCATCTTTGCTGTTTGTGAAGTTAAATATTCTTTCATTTCACTTGTTTCAGCAACTTGAGATGAGAGAAAACCATGCTGTTGTCCTGAGCTGACACAGGCCCAGACCTCAAGTTCAAGGCCCAAAAAGACTGCTTTCCAGTGAAATTGTAGCCAGTGAAATGTCCTCAAAAATGAGAGGCCCCTCCGTCCAAGGTGTTACTTCTCAAAGAATAAAATGTGAAAATGAGTTTGACAATGTGAGACTAGAATTTCACTCACTATATGGTGTGAGGAAGAACTATAATGAAAAATATTGATATGTGTGTTTGTTCCATATATATACACCAGTGTTGCAAGGTTGGTTACTCCAAGGCCAGATGTAGATCTATCAAGTAATTACATGTGCCAAACAGAACAAAATTAAGTCAAAGCTGAAGCAGCAAGAGAGATGTGTTCAGGGGCCATTTTACATCATTTTACCCATATGATGTTATTTTACAATATAAAAATAAGTATCTTTGTGAGGTTGGAAACCACATTGTACAATTCTAGCCATAGATTTGGAGTGATTTTTATCAGGATAACACCTGTACTTAAGCTGTATGTCCCACTCTTTTATGCCAGCAATGTTTTAATGCTTATCTTTTGACTTGTGCAAGTGCATAAACTCTTTTCATAGCAATGCCTCTGATTTGTACATAGCCTTTTTACTATCTTAGCATTGCATTCTATGGCTAACATGTTTTCCTTCTGAATGTATAGCCATATATATGGTTCCTGGTACATATTTTGATACTGATATGTGTGTATAATTTCAATTGTCAAAGAAGAGAGAGACTATTTTATACAATTAAGTATTGTAAATTTTGAGTTTATACTATCTCTTACATTCTGTCAGGACGTTATAAATGCTGCCTTAGCACCACTCTAGAACAGACCATGGTAGAAGCTTGTACAATTGCAATAATTTCCTGCTATTACTCCTTTTTACTCTTAAAAGAAACTCTTCACAGAAATGTACACGTAATGTTAGATTAAGCCATAACATTGCATATGGTTTGGGTGCAAGATGTGGAATGTACTACATTGCCCAACGGTATGATCTGAATGCTGCTAACTAATTTTAGTGCCTTTTCCTCCTATTTGTAACCTGTTGCAGGTTAAGATACGTCTTGTAAATATGATGTGTGTCAAAAAGAGGCTATTATGTTAATGTTCTTCTAGAGCACATTTTCTGAAACACTTAGGAGACTGAAGCCAACAGGCAGAAGTGTTTTGCTACACATGTACTAGGTTTCTGAAACAGGAAAGTCAGTATAGACTTGTTTTTAGGCACATCCTGCCTCAATTCCACATCCTGTTCTAGTGTGTCTCTGGATGTATAGATTATGTACGTTTTGTGTTGTCTTTACAGCAATAAAGCTGTGCTTTACTGTAATAGTAGAAATGCTTTGTTTTTCTTCTTCTTTAGCTTCAGCTAATACTAATAGTTTTAGTGCCAATTGACTCATCCTGTCATCTATGATAATGACCATTGTAATGTATGTATGTATGTATGTATGTATGTATGTATGTATGTATGTATGTATGTATGTATGTATGTATGTATGTATGTATGTATGTAGAAAAAAATGTAATATTGGAAGGCCTGAACTAACAACAAAGACATTCAGAGATGGCAGACTTCATGCATCCTCTTTACTTTGCGACTAAGTTAAAAGAAAGTCCCAACAAGAAAATGAGAAATATTATTTGGTGATTTCGTTATCTTTAAGCAGATTATAGTGCAAACTTTTGTTGGACCAAGGATTTACTTATGGCAGAAAACGTGTAATCGTCTTCTGTGAAGGTCGCAAAATCTAGCAGATACCGTTCATACAAAGCATACCACACCCAAGTGCCTACCATACTATGTCTGATGGTCTCATAGCGACACCTATCATACTGCAAACGCAAGTATTGCAAACGCATCTCCTTCAACCGGTATTTGTTCTTTTACATATGCATATTGTTGAAAATGAGAACACTAATTCGTATCTTACTCATAGTTTCAACAGGCAAAATAATTTGCTGGAGGATTCTAAAGGATGAGAAAGCAACCGACATACCTGCTCAATCGGACGAGTAGGGAGGTCAGGGAGCTCCTAGACAGAGTTTATCTTTAATTTTCAGACATGTTATAAGTTAACTGCCATTCTAATCGGTGTAAAAGATGGTTATTTGTCGTAAATTTGACACGAACACGAACCCATCATATAAATTGTTCTGTACGAACTTAAAGAAGATCGTAATCCATCGATAATCTCCACCAGACCTTTTAGGCTTCTTGGCGGTCTGTAACGTTAGAAAAAAAATTGTAGAATTTGTCCAAAAAAAGGTGGAATACTTTATCAGGAGGAAAGGCCAGTCTTTGGAGTACAGATATGTCTGCCGGTTGAAAATCGTAATTCTATGGCTGGCTGACTCCTTTGGTCAGTTTCTACTATTTTTACAGCAACTCACAAGTCACCTGTTCTCCGAAATTTGGTGCGTTTCATCTATACGCCGCTAGAGGGCATCACCATTTTGCAACGGTGACCGTTGACCTCCCGGCTGCGCGTGCGTACAAGGGAATGTCAGTTTGAACTGGAGAATCGGTGGAACGACGAAATTGGCGAAATTGGTAAGTTTTTGGGGCTTTTTCTTCCTTACCTCGTGGCTAATAATGCTTTTATAGGGCTAGGAGTTACCTCTGGAAGTTATCTGTTTAAAATCTATCTAATTTTCATAGTAGATACTACACCAAAACGCAGTGCAGCTTTGGCGCGAATCTATCATGAGAAAATTTATCCGTTGCAAAGCTGGGACCGTGCTCTATGAGTCACGTCCTGTCATAGAATTATTTCTGGATTTTACAAAGCACATGGTAACGTCTTAATCTCTGTCGACACGGTGCTCAAAACATTGACGTGTCCGAGCAAATCTGGTGCAATATGACGACCCAACCACTAAGTGTCGCACCAGCCATGGATCATAGTACGCAGGCATGTCTGCCTGTTCATTTGATAATTCCCAGAACGGTAACGGTACATAATCAAAGCCTTACGTGAGGAGTTTTGGTAGGTTTGAAGATTGATTATTGCTGTTTTATGTAAATTATCCAGTATCAAAGCCCGTGGGAGCCATTTTCTATCCATTTTCATGAACAGTATTGCCGTTGTTAGGGTGATGCAAAATTCCATATAGGTGCTTTTGAAAAAGCCTAATTTTCCAGTTTTTCACATTATTCAAGTGTAAGGGGGGTAAGTTATCTTTTTGATAATTTCAAAGTATCATACTTTATTAGGCCAGGTTGCCCAGTGAGCACTAGGACTCAGGACTCCTAGCCTAAAGCTATGTTGCTAATCAACATTCCATTAACAATAACATACATGTGAGCATGAAATTACAACATTCTCCTGATATTGAGGATTGTAACATCAAAAAAATCATACTTTCAGCTGGATTCCTACTGCCAGGTAGTTGTTTAATTAACTATAGGTTCAATATCCTCTCACAACGTAATAGTGAGCATGGCAACTAGTTCAGAAACTAGCACAGCGGCTCACAAAAAAAGGAAGCAAATATTATACATTGTATAATACTACTGCTCGCAATAATTTGTATGTGATCACAATGATTAAGTACTGCAAATGCATCTGAAAAGTTTACAAAGTATTTTTCCCAAAATTGCTAGACTCTGAATTGTTCAAATGCTGACCCATCGGAGACACTACTAGTAAGGGTTTCCACTAAGGGGACACAGGCAAGTGGATGGATCATGTGTAGTGGTGTAATCACTAATCACATTGGCAGACTAGAAAATGATGAGGGACACATGTGAAAATTCCTGGTGCCTGACATCGCACACATTGCTACAGTGGGCTGCCATGACGTCATGTCAGCGTGATGGTGTAGTTCCTGATAACACACAGCAAGTGCACAGGGTGTGAAAATAACTCGGCATCCCAAAAAGTCCTCACGTCTGCTCATCGACATTCCAGACTAGTTGCCAGTGACATTGATCATTATCTCTCTTGCTATTGACCTTCTCAAGCTACGTCTCACCAAGCTATGCGCAAGTACTCCCCCCTCCCTACATGTATTTTTATTGGGACTTGTGTAACTGTAAGCATCCATAATTGATTATCAGTATCAAACCCTGTTGACTGATTGCAATGGGATTGTGTTTAGTTTACCACTGATTGGATTTGTCTGTTCTCCAAGTCAAAAAGAATGAGAAGCCATGTCTCAACTATAGTATAGTCTGTGAATATGATACCTCAGCTGGATGCTGACACTGGGCTCGGAATCATTCAGAAGAATGACTTTACTGTTAGAAGACAAGCTTCAACCTTATGTAGCTTAACTGGTTCAGGTTTCCTCAGCAAATGATGAAATCATAAAATAAATCATGATAAGGCCTAACAAAATAAATGTTGTGTTTCCTATTACAGTCCAGAAAAAATTAGGGTCGGTAGGTAGGGATTCACTTTTTTTTTTATTT